>NW_025534183.1:0-255504 GCF_020615455.1 Coregonus clupeaformis | reverse complement strand
AGAATACAGTTATACATAGGCCTATATATAGGCTATAAAAACGTTTACAAAGAAGGGTATATCCCTTTCCATCTATGTTTAACAGATGTGATGCCCCACTTATCTATTTCGAATTGTATTTTTTTCCCAAATTTCTTGTTTTATAAATTTAACCAATCCCGTCGGTGACCACTTGAGGGGTGTCATTGACCGCACCACATCTGGCCTCCCAAAGTTTGGTCTTGATAAGGGACACCAGAGTCACTAATTCTAATAATTGCACCTTTTCCAAATTTTTTAGTTCAAATTTGGCTACCCCTTCATAATCAATGTTTTTTAAAAATATTAAAATCTATTTTAATTTTCTTCCAAACTATTTGGGCAAAGAGCATTCCCATAAAATATGGGGAATTGTTTCAATTGCGAAACAGTTGTCCCTGGGACAAAAATTATTCAGGGTCAAATTATGATCATATAATGTTGAACGGACCGGAAGACGTCTGTGTAAAACAAGCCAATTAAAATCTTTCAGTCTGTTGTCTAAACCTTTTAATTGTGCCCGTAGCCAGGTGGAAGGTGATATTGGTAATCGGTCTCTAGGACAACAATTTTCTATCAATTTCACATATAGCAGTCTGTGGTTGATTACATTTTCTTTTACTTTGCAGACAGGGTTTTTCCTTGCCCATTCAACTATTTTCTTAAAATGTAATGGGATAATTTCAGCTTTTGGCTTACTATTATCCCACTCCACCATAAACCTTAACGGTATGGACAGCCAGAATTTGATTAATATATTACATTTGTGTACAGAAGACGACAAAAGACAACAAACGTTTGAGTAGAACAACGCATCTAGTTTGAGAGGAATATGAGGGAAATCCCTTCCACCAGCCTCTATAGGCTGGTACATCCGATCTCTCCGGATGTACTCATATCCCCCCCAAAAGAAATTAAACAGTACACGTATGAACATTTTTCTTAGAGACACCGGCATGGGAAACACATATGCAAGGTGGAGTAATGAAGGCAGAATGTCCGCCTTCAGCACTAACACCTTGCCACTAAAAGATAGTCGCCTCACTTTCCACAGTCCCAATCTTTTATTAAGCGAAAGTAGTTTTTCTTTCCAATTAACCATGTCATCTTTGATTTCATTTCCGAAAGATATCCCGAGCACTACCATTGGTCCTGTGCACACAGTCAAACCACATAACTGATCAGATCTCCATTTCCACTGTCCCATATATTTTATTTCTGTTTTATTCTTGTTAATCCTAGACCCGGAGGCAACAGAGAACTCATCAATGACTTTGATAACCTCTTTCAAGCTCAGGTCGTCTTGTAAATATAAAATGGTGTCGTCCGCGTATTGTGAAATTTTAGAATATCCCCTCCAGGTAATATAATGCCTTTGATGTTGTAATTTGTCCTAATTGCACATGCGAAAGGTTCAATATATAAAACATACAATAGCGCAGAGAGAGGGTCCCCCTGTCTGACACCTCGTAATTGCTTGATTACATTTCCAATATTCCCATTAATATTTACTCTGCTTCCCACATTACTATAAAGAATTTTTACCCATTTCATAAAATTATTTCCAAAACCACATTTTTTCAGAACTCTAAACAAAAACTCATGGTTTACCATGTCAAAGGCTTTTTCCTGGTCCAAATTTACAGTAATAGCTGGCAGGTGCCTTTCCTCTAAATATGCTTGAACATCTCTGTGCAATTGCAAGTTCCAGGTTAACTTTCTCCCTACCACACCACATGTTTGGTCTAAACCAACAACATATGCCATGGCAGAAGACAGACGATTAGTTATGGCTTTACTTAATAATTTATAGTCTACACACAACATTGTTAAAGGTCTCCAATTTGCTAGTGTCTTGGGGTCTCCCTTTTTGTAAAGTAGCGAGATTACCCCCTCGCACATTGAACCACCCATATGCTCCAAACCAAAAATAACTCTAAATACTTCCAAAAGATGACATCCAATTAAATCCCAAAAAACTATGTAAAACTCTTTAGAGAGCCCATCCACTCCTGGTACTTTATTATCTTTCATGCTCTTCAGTGCCATATATATTTCATCTAAATTCAATTCCCCTTCTAATTGGTCTCTAATATCTAAAGGTATCTGCACATCCACACATTTTAAAAAAGTAGTCCCCTTCTCATAATTAATTGTTTGCTTTTGGAATAGCTGAGAAAAGTGCTGGGTAGCGACCCCAAGCATGCCATCTCCATCCTCAACCGTCTCCCCGTCTTGATTCAATAAAGCCGAAATGGTCCTCCTCTTTCCCCGTGACTTAATTTGTTTGAAAAAATATGCAGAGCACTTCTCATCATTATCCCATTTATCTTGTTGACTTTTAAACATGAAATCTCGAGCTTTCTTTTCAAAAAAGGCCTGCTGCTTTTTCTGCAGGTTACACAATGTGTCTTTATCTAAACCACCACCATTCAAATTACCTTGGATGTGCAGATCTTCTAGTTCGTTTGTCATGGTTTCGGCCGAGGCTGCTCCTCTTCCTTGTTCGGGCAGGCTTCGGCGGTCGTCGTCTCCGGAGTACTAGCTGCCACCGTTCTATGTTTCATGTTCGTTTGGTTTTGTCTCTTTGTAACACCTGTCCCTTGTTTGTGTTTGATTGTGTTCCCTATTTAGTTTCGTTTGGTTGGGTCAGGTGTTATGCGTGATTGTATTTTGTCAGCTTGCCACAGAGGAGTTTGTTCTCTCTCGTTTGTTGTATTTTCGAGAGTTCGCACTGCGTGCGCTTTTTTCTTGTTTTCCGCACTGTGTGTTGTGCGTAATTGTTCGCGCCGCCCGGTTGGGTTGGCGACTCTTTACCTGATTTGGATTTACTAAAGTCTGTTGAAGTCATCCTTGTTCCTGCGCTTGATTCCCTACACTCATCCACACACAGCACTCTGACAGAATCACGCATCATTCCATGGAATCAGCAGGAGCGACCGCGCCAACAGCAGGTATGGAGGAACGTCTTCGTGGGCAGGAGGACCGGATTAACCAGGTCTGTCATGCCCTGGAGGGGGTGATGAACACTCTCCACCGATGGGAAACCAGCGGGGTACCCACGACCCCACCTACCGAACCATCCCCATCGGTCAGTCCTCCTGTCCCATCTCCGGAACCCAGTGGGATTCGGCTCTCGCTCCCGAGGGCGTACGACGGCTCCACTGCCGGGTGTCAAGGGTTCCTGCTGCAAGTGGAGCTCTACCTCGCCACCGTACACCCGGCGCCCTCGGGACACGAGAGCGTCTCAGCCCTCATCTCCTGTCTCACCGGCAAGGCGTTGGAGTGGGCCAACGCCGAATGGAGGAGAATGGACGCCTCTACCACTACCTATGCGGAGTTCTCCCGCCGCTTCCGTGCTGTGTTTGACCATCCACCAGAGGGGAAGGCGGCGGGGGAGCGTCTGTTCTACCTCCGACAGGGGATGAGGAGCGCCCAGGACTTTGCCTTGGAATTCCGGACTCTAGCGGCCGATGCAGGGTGGAATGAGCGGGCCCATATAGACCACTTCCGTTGCAGCCTCCGGGAGGACGTCCAGCGAGAGTTGGCGTGCAGGGACACCTCGTTGACCTTTGACCAACTTGTCGACATGGCCATTCGGCTGGATACCCTGCTAGCCACCCGTGGACGTCCCGGGTGGGGTTCGCCCATTCCACTCTCCAGCACCTCCGAGCCGAGCCCTATGGAGCTCGGGGGTGCTGGCGCTAGAGAACGGAGGAGTAGGAACCCGAGGGGGGCCGTTCCTGCACTAACTGTGGCCGTGGAGGGCAAACCGCGGCTAGGTGTTGGGGAGGGTCCCCGGTGGAGGAGAAGGCAGGTCACGCATTGGGGGGTCCCCCAGGTGAGTAGGCGCCCTACTTACCCAGAGCTTTCTGTCGTGCACCTAACCTTGCCTGTTTGTTTTCCACAGGTTGCACCTCGTTCCCAGCATAAGGCGCTGGTAGATTCAGGCGCAGCTGGGAATTTTGTAGATCGCCAGTTTTGTATAGAGTTAGGGATTCCCCTCCTTCCAGTTGATAAGCCTTTCCCTGTTCATGCCCTAGATAGCCGTCCGTTAGGGTCTGGGTTGATTAGGGAGGTCACAGCGCCCCTTCAAATGATGGCGCAGGAGGGTCATGAGGAGACGATTCAGCTCTATCTGATTGACTCTCCTGCGTATCCGGTAGTGCTGGGCCTTCCCTGGTTGATGACCCATGACCCTACTATTATGTGGCGAGAGAAAGCTCTTAAAGGGTGGTCTGCCCAGTGTGAGGGGCGGTGTCTGGGTGTTTCCATAGGGGCGACCTCGGTGGAAAGTCCGAATCTAATGACAGCACTGCATATTCCCCCCGAGTATGAGGATTTGAAACTGGTGTTTAGTAAAACTAGGGCGGCGCAGCTGCCGCCTCATAGACGGGGGGATTGTGCGATAGATCTCCAGTCAGGAGCAGCTCTCCCACGGAGCCATGTGTATCCCTTGTCTCAAGAGGAGAGGAAGGCAATGGAGACGTACATCGCTGAGTCTCTGAGACAGGGATACATACGGGCCTCCACTTCACCCGCTTCCTCTAGTTTCTTTTTTGTGAAGAAAAAGGATGGAGGTCTGCGCCCGTGTATTGATTACCGCAGTCTCAATCAGATTACGGTGAAGTACAGCTATCCACTTCCTCTGATTGCGACTATGACGGAGTCACTGCACGGTGCGCAGTTCTTTACAAAATTGGATCTCAGGAGCGCATATAACTTGGTGCGCATTAGAGAGGGCGATGAATGGAAGACAGCGTTTAGCACGACTTCCGGACACTACGAGTATCTAGTCATGCCATATGGGTTAATGAATGCTCCCTCAGTCTTCCAATCCTTCGTCGATGAGATTTTCCGGGACATGCAGGGACAGGGAGTAGTCGTGTACATCGACGACATTCTGGTGTACAGTCCTACCCGAGCAGAGCATGTAGCCCTGGTGCGCCGAGTATTGAGGAGGCTGTTGGAGCATGACCTATATGTCAAGGCAGAGAAATGTCTGTTTTTTCAGAAGTCGGTCTCCTTTCTGGGTTACCAGTTGTCTGCGTCAGGGGTGAAGATGGAGGTAGACCGGGTGTCAGCTGTGCGTAATTGGCAGACCCCAACCACTGTGAAGGAGGTGCAACAGTTCTTGGGATTTGCGAATTATTACCGGAGGTTTATCCGGGGTTTTGGACAGGTGGCAGCTCCCATAACGTCTCTGTTAAAGGGGGGTCCGGTGCGCTTGCGGTGGTCAGCTGAGGCGGACAGGGCTTTTGGGAGACTGAAGGACCTGTTTACCTCGGCGCCGGTGTTGGCGCATCCGGATCCCTCTTTACCGTTCCAGGTAGAGGTGGACGCGTCAGAGGCCGGTATAGGGGCCGTTCTTTCCCAACGTTCTGGCACACCACCTAAACTCCGTCCCTGTGCGTTTTATTCTAAAAAGCTCAGTCCGGCGGAGCGGAATTATGACGTAGGAGACAGGGAGCTGTTAGCCGTGGTACAGGCCCTAAAGGTGTGGCGGCATTGGCTCGAGGGGGCTCAACACCCTTTCCTCATTCTAACTGACCATCGTAACCTGGAGTACATCCGGGCAGCTAGGAGACTGAATCCTCGCCAGGCCCGCTGGACTATGTTTCTAGCCCGGTTTGTGTTTAAAATCACGTACATCCCTGGGTCCCAGAACGGGAAGGCAGATGCTCTGTCTCGGCGGTATGACGCGGAGGAGAGGTCCGTTGAGCCCACACCCATACTACCAGAGTCTTGTCTGGTTGCACCGGTGGTGTGGGAGGTTGATGCCGAGATCGAGCGGGCGTTACGCACCGACCCAAGTCCTCCACAGTGTCCAGTGGGTCGGACGTACGTTCCGCTCGAGGTACGCGATCGCCTCATTTGTTGGGCTCATACGTCCCCCTCCTCTGGCCATCCAGGTATCGGCCGGACAGTGCACTGCCTTAGCACGAAGTACTGGTGGCCAACGTTAGCTAGGGATGTGAGGATTTATGTCTCCTCCTGTTCGGTGTGTGCCCAGTGTAAGGCACCCAGACATTTGCCCAGGGGTAAGCTACAACCCCTGCCTATTCCACAACGACCCTGGTCCCACCTCTCGGTGGATTTTGTTACCGACCTTCCCCCCTCACAGGGGAATACTACCATCCTGGTCGTTGTGGATCGGTTCTCGAAGGCCTGTCGTCTCCTTCCCATGCCGGGTCTACCCACTGCCCTACAGACCGCTGAGGCTCTGTTTACCCATGTCTTCCGGCATTACGGGGTACCCAAGGATATAGTGTCTGACCGAGGCCCCCAGTTCACCTCCATAGTGTGGAGAGCGTTTATGGAACGGTTGGGGGTTTCGGTAAGCCTTACCTCGGGTTACCACCCGGAGAGTAATGGGCAGGTTGAACGTGTTAACCAGGAGGTGGGTAGGTTTCTGAGGTCTTATTGCCAGGGCCGGCCGGAGGAGTGGGCGAGATACGTTCCGTGGGCCGAAATGGCACAGAACTCTCTCCGCCACTCCTCCACCCAACTAACCCCTTTCCAGTGTGTGTCAGGGTACCAGCCGGTTCTGGCACCTTGGCACGAGAGCCAGATCGAGGCCCCTGCGGTGGATGAATGGGTACGGCGCTCGGAGGAGACATGGAACGCTGCCCACGTACATCTGCAGCGGGCCATCCGTCGGCAGAAAACGAGCGCCGATCTCCACCGCAGTGAGGGGCCTGTGTACGCACCTGGAGATCGAGTCTGGCTCTCGACCAGAAACCTGCCCCTCCGCCTGCCCTGCCGGAAGCTGGGTCGGCGGTTTGTGGGGGCCATTCAAAGTCCTGAGGAGGTTGAACGAGGTGTGTTACAGGTTAGAACTGCCTATTGACTATAGGAATATTAACCCCTCGTTCCATGTGTCTCTCCTCAGGCCGGTGGTAGCTGGTCCACTCCAGGAGTATGAGATAGAGGAGACTCCTCCGCCCCGTTGGACATCGAGGGGCTCCGGCGTCACACCGTGAGGTCCATCCTTGATTCGAGACGCCGGATGGGGGGTCTTCAATATCTCGTGGAGTGGGAGGGGTACGGCCCGGAGGAGCGGTGCTGGGTGCCATGACATATTGGACCAGTCCCTGCTGACCGAGTTCCATCGGGGTCATTCTGCGCGCCCTGCTCCGCGTCGTCCGGGTCGTCCCCGAGCCCCGGGTCGGCGCACGGCTGGAGCCGCGCGTCAAGGGGGGGGTACTGTCACGGTTTCGGCCGAGGCTGCTCCTCTTCCTTGTTCGGGCAGGCTTCGGCGGTCGTCGTCTCCGGAGTACTAGCTGCCACCGTTCTATGTTTCATGTTCGTTTGGTTTTGTCTCTTTGTAACACCTGTCCCTTGTTTGTGTTTGATTGTGTTCCCTATTTAGTTTCGTTTGGTTGGGTCAGGTGTTATGCGTGATTGTATTTTGTCAGCTTGCCACAGAGGAGTTTGTTCTCTCTCGTTTGTTGTATTTTCGAGAGTTCGCACTGCGTGCGCTTTTTTCTTGTTTTCCGCACTGTGTGTTGTGCGTAATTGTTCGCGCCACCCGGTTGGGTTGGCGACTCTTTACCTGATTTGGATTTACTAAAGTCTGTTGAAGTCATCCTTGTTCCTGCGCTTGATTCCCTACACTCATCCACACACAGCACTCTGACATCGTTCTGCAACTTATAAAAATCTTTGCATTTATTACGTGCTTTATCTTTGCAATAATTCTGAATAAAAATCTTGATTCGTAATTTTGTGCTCTCCCACCAGTCTATGACAGTAGAATAAAATGATTTCATTGTTACACAGCCCTGGAAAAAATACCTAAATCTAGTCTCAAATGTTTTGTCATGTAAAATACCATTATTAATTTTCCAATATCCTTTTCCAAATTCAATTGTTTTTAATTCTACTGTCACAGACAGGCAACTGTGGTCAGAATAAAAAACCGGAGTGACGCGTGCAGAGGACACACTGAGTCCACGCGGAACAAACACATAATCTATGCGGCTCCTCGCGCCCCTGCTGTTTCCCCAGGTGAAACCGGGATCATTTGCATGCGCCACTCTATAAGTATCCACCAAATTATATTTCTCTATTAGATTTTTTACAAGATGCCCGCCCAGATTACCCCGGTCATATGATACATTAAAATCTCCCCCCATAATAACCTGTCTGTTTGTCATAAAAATAGCGTCTAGGTTGTTCAGCATTTCCCTCCTTTCCTTGGGTGTCGATGGTGCATATACATTAATTAGCCGAAGACATTTACCCCTCCAATCAATATCTACTATTAAAACCCTCCCGTGTACTGCCGAAAAACTTCCCACTATTTTTAAATCCCTATTTCCACATAGAACACCAACCCCTGTAGAATGCACCCCGCCAACACTCCACCTTGACTCTCCCTGAACCCATTCCCTCGTAAATCTCTCCACATCATTTTGATCTTTTAAATGTACTTCTTGTAAAAAACACACAGAGAAGCAAATGGAGGACAAATGGGAAAAAACAGTCGCCCTTTTAACAGGGTTCCTAAGCCCTCTAGCGTTTATGCTAGCTATGTTAAAAAGGGACGACATGGGGAAAGGAGGGAAGCAGACAACTATCTAAATATGACATGAATTTCCAGACTCACTTTAAGTACAGTTCCTCGTTAGGAGGCCTGTCTGGGAAACGGTGGTCCCCAGGGGGAGGACTGTCCACAAAGATAGGGGTCGGGAAAACACTTTCCTCCTCAGTCAGTGTGGGTGCTGGAACACCGCTGGGTGCGAGACCGCTGCTGTCGGTAGAGCTCGTGCCTGACAGGGAAAGCAGAGTCTCCTCTGCGCTGCCCGGGTTTCCCGCGCTTTTCTCCTCAGACTCCCCGCTTGCAAAACAACTGAAACGATTCCCCCCCAGGGCGGACTCCTCCGTCGCCTCCATGCGGATGAGTGGGGAAACAGGGCTCATCTGCTTCCTCTTGATAGAGCACTTCCTCCTCTCTCCCACCGTGGTCCAGCTCTCCGGAGCAGAGGGCGCGGTGGGCTCTCCCGTAGCCTCCTCCATTTGCTTGCTCCAGCTCCTGTCCCCCACTCCGCTCTCCTCATGAGGTGATGATGGCGCCTCACTCCCGCTCTCCTCAGACTCTCGCAGTTCTCTCTCCATCACTAGCTCCTTCACGACCTCCTCAATAGCGCGTAGCTCTATAACTTTTCCCTCATCTGCTCTTTTCCCGCTCACCGCTCTGGCGTAGGAGGGGGCTGCCTTTGGGCAGTGACGGAACAGGTGTTCCTCTGAGCTGCACAGACTGCAGCGCTTAGGCACGGTGCAATCCCTCATTACATGGCCGAGGGCCCCACAGTTTCTGCACCTTGTCTGGGTGCAGGCATCAGCGAGGTGCCCGTACGTGCTGCACTTCCTGCAAAAACGAGGCTGCCCAGCATACATGAGGTAACCCCTGTCTGCACCGATAGAAAAAGACGCGGGAGGATGGAGGTAGCCATCATGGCCGCTCTCGTCTTCCTTTAGCAGCACGCGAAACTGCCTCTTCCCTGTCCAGATGCCTAGGCGTCCTTAATGTCTCTCACTCCTGGCAAGATGGTCACATACCGGCTGAGGTAGCACACTAACGTTTCTTCAGTGACCCAGGGGTTGAACATGTGCACCGTTAGCACCCTCAGATTGTGCCTGCACAGGGACTCAACTTGAAAGCTACTGAGGGCGGGTGCTGTCGAGTTCGCTCGGAAGAGCCCTCTCACCTCCTCCAGCCTGGTGATGGTGTAGAACGACACATCATAAAACTTCTCCGGTGTGTTTTGTTGCAGACAGTGCACATCGTCTGCTGTCAGGCGTCGAGGTCCAAAAAGAACGTCCTTTCCAAAAATAACTCTTTCCATCAACTTTTCTTTTCCAGTCCATTGAAAATGCAGCGTGTTCTTCAGTCCGGCGGCTGCCGACTGTGACGTGGACGATGACGACATCGCTCCACCTTCAGGATCTCCTTGGTACTGCAACTTGATCTTGATCTTAGCCAAAAGGCCGAGAAGCGATACCGCAATGCTTTCGGGAGGAAGGTGCCGTTCTCGGGCACGTCAAATTCGTTGACGTTTACACAAAACGTAGCTCTGTAAACTGTCCGCCAAATATCAAAGATAATGATTTAAAGAAAATCTTGGCATAGATTGGGAGTTTATCAACGTTGGGAATAACCACTTTTGACTGTTACAAAGTAACAAATTGGTAGGTTCGGAAGTCACGTGGTCATCTGACCTCCAATCGGAAATGACAGAAAGTGTTTATAAATTAAATCCAGATTAACAGCTAAATCGGAATAATAATATATGAAATACGGGTGGGGGAATCAATTTAGAGATAATAATATTGACATAACATTTGATCTTATATCACATATCTCTGGTAGCGTTGATGCCACAAGGGAACTGAAGCAATTGTTCGCAAGTGTTCCACCGACCGTCGCGTTTTCCAAGCAGTCCTGTGTGGTCCATCCAACTACATTTGAATGTTGAACCACTTGACTTCAATACATCATCAACGCAAATAATATGAACAATAAAAATAGCCTGTCTTTATTTTATATGTCGGTAGAGCCTTGTACGATAAGACCAGGGTGAAGAGGCCTTCATAAAGTTGCCCTCCTAAATTACTAGAGGCCAAACTTCAAAGATGTCCATGGCACTGGACTGCAGTAAGAGCTAGGCCTACAGTGCGGCCTACGGAGCGGTCCTGGTGTATGGTCCTGGCTGCCTAAATGTTTCCTCCACATAATAAACTGTACAAACATGGCACTTTAGAGGGTTACTTTTACAATTAGCCTTACTGAGTCACTACAACAAACTTCCTATCATGGACATGAAATGCCATTAGGCCTAATGAAGATACCGTATATGTAAGTTACTTAGTTGGTGTCTTGTGAATCAACTGGTATGCGCAATAGGGTTTAATATTTCCCCTGTGTTTTACAAATGTTCCATCCCGAGAATAAATCACTTTTCTCCTGCTGTGAGAGACTGCTGTCTCCTGGCTATCAGCCCTGTCTCTGTGTTTGACCAAAACTGGCTCTCCTTCAGCGCCATGGAGTGCACAGGTATTACGGTTGCTGTCCTTTCAGCACCACAAGCCTTTCACATTTGATGTGACACTGTTGTTGTCTCTATTGGTGATAGTGTGATAGTGGTGCTGGCTACCATAAGCTGTGCAAACAGTGCATTATGTTCAAATCAAATTGTATTGGTTACATATACATATTTAGCAGATGCTATTGCGGGTGTAGCGAAATGCTTGTGTTTCTAGCGCCAACAGTGCAGTAGTATCTAACAATTCACAACAATACACACAATACACTCAAATCTAAAAGTAAAAGAATGGATTGAAGAAATATATAAATATTAGGATGAGCAAGGTCGGTGTGGCATAAAATAAAATATGGTAGAATAGAATACAGTATATACATATGAGATGAGTAAAGCAAAAATATGTAAACATTATTAAAGTGACTAGTGTTTCATTATTAAAGTGGCCATTGATTCCAAGTCTATATATGTAGGGCAGTAGCCTCTAAGCTGCAGGGTTGCGTAACCGGGTGGAAGCCGGCTAGTGATGGCAGGTGAGTTACCGCCGCTCTGATATCCAAAAGTTATTTCCGGCTGTAATGTAATAACACAAAACAAATACTGGCCAAATAATGTAAGAAATACTGCAAAGTTGCTTAGGAGCTAGAAGCAGAGCTGCCATATCTGTCGGCGCCATCTTCAAAATGCTATGTGTCATGTTGTGTCCATGCGGGTTCTGTCTGTGTGCGCGGCAGCCCGAAGCGCGGCCTGTTTGATTCATTCATAATGTCATCAAAAAGCATTGCTCCTCCTTCACTAGAACTAGAATGGGCCGACTACAGAATATATAATGTCTGGCGTATTAAGTGATGCTATGTTTTCTGTTCTTTTCATGTTTGTTTTTTTATTCAACTTATTGTTAGATTTTTGGTCCCTCTGAAGGCCTAGGTCCTATAGTCACGGTCTGTTTGTGACGTCAGTGTGTCATGTACTGGAAAAGGGTCTATAACCACTTCCTCAAAATAGTCAGAAAACTCAAGAAATCTGTCATTAATGTTGATGTTTTTGCCGAGGAGATCTTAGTGGTGCAATTTTACATTTAACTAAGATGTTTGTTGCTCAATGAAAAAATCTGCATGAAAACGACTCGTCTCTCATTTAAGGACAAATACTTTATTGAATAATACCTACTGTTGACCAATAACCCCCTTCCCCTTCGGCTACAGACTTCGGCTTGACTCGAGGAAAAAATGTTGTGTGCCAGAACAGCTGAAAAAAACCTTAGCGTAAGTCCAAAACGAAAACAAAATGTTGTCATAATATATGCACAAACTCTTCCGAACTGTTTCGGCTGGGAAGCATGCTGACGCCTTAAAGGCTAACGAAAAGTATGTCTTACAATGGTTTCAGTAGTCCTACATTGTCACAAGGTATAGATTATACCCCTATTTAGACCTGAAGTAGCAGACAGTCTTAATCCAGATTAGTGACATTGTCGGACTACTAAAACCATTTGTAACAGAATTTTAGCTAGTCTGCCTAGTTGAATAAAGGTTCAATAATAATAATAAAATATGTAGATGCTAAAATCTCCACTGTAGAACACACAGGGTGTTCACTCCTTAGGCCTACCTTCCTTTCTGCGTCGGACTTCGGCCTCAAGTCTTGGGTGGAAAATCTACTTCTGAAAGTACCATGCTTAGATTCATACACAGCCACAGTTTCGATGCAAACAAGACACACTGGTTTGGCATTGGAGAAATAGGATGAATATATTTTAATAGAACAGGTAGGCAGTGATGGAAAAAGTACCCAATTGTCATACTTGAGTAAAAGTAAAGATCCCTTAATAGAAAATGACTCAAGTAAAAGTGAAAGTCACCCAGTAAAATAGTACTTGAGTAAAAGTCTAAAAGTATTTGGTTTTAAATATACTTAAGTTTCAAAAGTAAACCTAGTTACAAACCCCCCTATATTGTAAATTCAATCCGGTTGGTATAAGATTGAAATGGGAAAATAATGTACCTGTGAAAACCCTATGAAATAGCTCCCCAATACCGTCTGATGTATATATTTAATGTATTACATGAATGGTGACCACAGCCCTTCCGACAATACATTTAAATCGTGTTTTCCTGTGATTTTTTCCACTCTGCTGCATGTTTTCAATGTATTCCATTTCAAATGTGTCTCCCAGTGCAGCTTTACTTCCAGGCTGTTATGACAGATCTGGCCGTATCTTCTCTCTATGGTTCTAGGCCTACACCAGGCATAGGGATGGTTGGTAGAAGATTGAAATAGACACTAACTATTTCACTTAAAACAGTTTGTTTCATTTAATTATACACAAGAGAAGAAGAGGTTGCCCAGCATAAATTAATGTACAAACATTATTTTTCATCATTTAGCAGATGCTCTTATCCAGAGCGACTTATAGGACCAATAGAGGTTAATTGCCTTAATCAAGGGCACAACAACAGATTTTTCACCTAGTTGGCTCGGGATTCAAACCAGCGACCTTTCAGATACTGGCCCAACACGCCAGATCAATTAACTTCAATACAGTTATTCAAATACATTCATAATCAATTAATAAAATAATGAATCTAGTTTTAAAAGACAATTTATAAAACACAAGTAGTCAATTCATAGCCTGTTTATCATTAAACAGAAGTTGTTTAGTAATATAAAATAATCCACCCAAACTGATCATCACACCATCTTTATCTGATGTACACTGAGTGTGCAAAACATTAGGAACACCTGCCTAATTTTGAGTTGCACACCCCATGTGTCCTCAGAACAGTCTCAATTCGTCGGGGCATGGACTGTCCAAGGCGTTGAGAGCATTCCACAGGGATGCTGGTCCATGTTGACTGCAATGCTTCCCACAGTTCTGTCAAGTTGGCTGGGAGTGGATCTCTACCCCAAATAGCTCATTCCATCTCCTCCCACAGATGCACAATTGGATTGAGATCTGGTGACTCGGCAGGCCACTGCAGTTAGCGGAATTCACTGTCATGTTCTTGGAACCATTCCTGGACAAGGCTTGTTGCATGGGGCATAATCCTGCTGAAAAAAATATGTTTGCAGATGGATACACTGCTGCCATGAAGGGATGCACCTGATTGGCAATGATGTTTAGATATCCTGTGGCATTCAAATGTTGCTCTACTTTTATCAAGGGCCCGATGTGTGCCATGAAAACACACCCCACACCACCACCACCAGCCTGCAATGCTGACACACAGCATGGATGCATGTACTAATGGTTTTCTCCATACCCTAGTCCTCCCATCAGTGTGAAACAGCAGGAACCGGGATTCATCAGACCAGGCAATGTTTTTCAAATTCTCCAGTGTCCAGTGTTTTCATTCCTTAGCCCACTGCAACTGCAGTTTCTTGTTTTCTGCTGAAAGCTAATGGGGATCCATAATAAATACACCACAACTACATCATTAAGGATCATAGCTTTCACCTGGGTTCACCTAGTCAGTCTATGTCATGGAAAGAGCAGGTGTCCTTAATGTTTTGTACACTCAGTGTATGTTGTGTCTACTAGCTCATTTCCCACAGAAAACTGCAGAGGGAAGCAGTACCACCCAGTCAACCATCAGACTCCATTGTGAGGCGCCTCACAGAGGATATTCAACCCTAAGGGCAAATCCAAGGTCATCTCAATATCATTACACACAGTAAAAACAGAAGTGTTAATTTAACTCCTATCGAGTTGAATTTAACTCTGTTTCAGATAACATTTGGTCCCACTCAAAATCAGTGTAAAATGTACTCTTTGGTCAGTGTAAAACTTTTAGAGTTAATTCTACTCCATATTGTGTAAAAAATAACAATGAAATGTGTCAAAATATTTAACACTGTAGTTTAATCACACTGTTGAGAGTAATATGATTACACTGTATAGAGTTAAGTCAACTACAATTTTACTTTAAAAAATGACACTTTAAAGTGTAATGATATTTACTTTTCATTTCTCTACAGTGTTTTTTTTATTTTTATTTAAATCATATGATGTAGTGTTACTGAATTATAGAAATATCAATACTATCACTCCTGAGTGGCGCAGTGGTCTAAGGCACTGCATCGCAGTGTACTCCTGAGTGGCGCAGTGGTCTAAGGCACTGCATCGCAGTGCTAACTGTGTCACTAGAGATCCTGGTTCGAATCCAGGCTCTGTCGCAGCCGGCCACGACCGGGAGACTCATGGGCGGCGCACAATTGGCCCAGCGTCGTCCAGGGTAGGGGAGGGAATGGCCGGCCGGGATGTAGCTCAGTTGATAGAGCATGGCGTTTGCAACGCCAGGGTTGTGGGTTCGATTCCCACGGGGGGCCAGTATAAAAAAATATGTATTCACTAACTGTAAGTCGCTCTGGATAAGAGCGTCTGCTAAATGACTAAAATGTAAATGTAAATCAAATAAAACAAAGCACAATAATACAAGATGAGAGCACCCACATTTATTGAAAAAAAAAAGTATAATTTCAATGTCCGTGAATTTACATTGTACACCCATTGCCTTGTCTATGACAGAAGTATAACATCATAAAAATGTTCACCAGAGAAAGCAATATGGCACAACAAGGAGAGCTGTGTCATTTCCTCCATATGACCTTTGTATGTCAAAAGGTCTAGGGTAGTGCAGGTTGTCGACATGAAAAAAAACTAAATCATGCTTTGATCTGATCACCTCATATGCATGGAAATGTTCTTGAAAAGTTACTGTAACTAAAGGCACTGTGAGTAGTAACAGTTTTTCACACATTATCAGAACTGACTCAATCTGATAAAACAAGGGCACTTCAGAGTCAACTTCGCCACAGATAACCAAGTGTGGGCGATAAACATACCCATTATGTTTAGCCCAATTAACCTTCATAACCTGAATGCTACTGGGCACTTGCATTGCCAAAGCAATTTCAGAACCTCTTTTTACCATATTTAAAGCCACCATTTTTCCTGGACCAATATCTAACCGACTAAAAGTTGTTGATCTTCGCCAACTATATGCCATATGATTCTGATGCTTTTTTGCCAGCGTTTTGGTAATATTTTTAAACGATTTAAGCTGTTTTTTGAAAAAATTGTGTTTGCCTTCATACCTCATACACCAACTATGAAGTACAGGCCCTATTTTCTGGATGCAGCGGGGATAGTGGATAAGAAAATGGTGCTTTGGTAAAAGTTTTTTCTGAGGATACAACTTCTTAAACAGTGTATGGTGATCAACAATCAAATGTTTTAAATATACACATAGACCTTGAGATAACATGGGCGAGAATATAATGTTAATTATTTGCAATAATAAAAGAAGCAGGCCCCAGTGTTGGTCAGTAGAAGTTACCAAATCTCCAAAGATAAGAGGAACATTCCTAAGTAAGCACCAGGACTGAATTGCATTCAGTCCCAGATCATTAGATCCTTCACTTAAATTAACAGTCACAGGCCTGTTATTTCTCTCTGTGAAACCATAATCAAAACTTTGTATTCTTGAATGTATTTCTCCTGATGTAACATGTTTTTCATTCAAATACAGAAATAATAACTTCAATTCGTACTGGCCAACCCCTTCTAACACATCATGCATCACATCAACTGAGAAGTTCTCAGTTGTGTGAAAATACCTCAATGAATTTAATATGCATGACCTTTTCACACCAAAAACATACGGAAGGGATGGATTACAAGCCATTTCTTGACAGTGAGCAGTATGCATATCTTTGGTGCGTAAAACTATTTTGGAAGAATCTTCAGAGAATTCTGTTTGAAAGTCCTCCTTTTCTGCTAAACAGAACCTGCAACAGTACCTTGCACTGAAAGACTCCACCAGACCAAACAAACTATGCAAACCCAAATTATCACCTGTTACCTGTACTACAGTGCCACGTACATAACCACTGTATAATGGAATCTCAATACCATCGCTCTCTAACACTTTAATGTCTCGAACAATGGGAGCAAAAATTTCACTAAAACCATATCGTTTAACATCTTGAGTATGAAATAAGGCGCACAGGTGTATGTTAGCCAAAAAAGAATTCCATTTTGGAGAGAAGTTTCTTAAAGTAAAATATACTCCACCCAATTTATGAATACCTCGCTTGGAACCCAATGGGTTGGCGACCTCAAAATCATCATAGAACATCTGGACCTGTATTGTCTGCTTCTCAGTTGAGAACAGGGGGTGACTTTTAAAAAAAGATCCATCACAAATATCTCTCAGTCTAGAGTTTCTGGTAGCTGAGCTTTGCAACATTTCTGCAAAATACTGACTTTTAAATATTGACTGCAGTGTAGATAAAATTGGAATATACATGAATTTATCTTGAACTACTACCTGATCATATGTTCCAGTCTTTTTATTTCGTCTTGTGTCAAATCTTGAACCAATCACACATTCAACTGGTTCTACTATTTCCCACTTGGCAGTCATAAATTTTGATCGCTTGTATTCCGAATTTAGAACTGTGAAAGGATTCTCTAACCCCTCAAAACACGCCTCAACTTTCTTGCACATTTCTGTTTCTCTTTCATTACTAAATACATGCTTTATCACTGTTTCTTTAGCATGCTGATGAATATCTTGAACAATCTCTTCCATGGAAATCACTACAGTATTTACTGTACTTTGACCAACACCTGCTGCCTTTAGATCAGAAATAACAGCTGCACAACTATTTACAATGTATGGCGAAGATAACTCTGACTCAGCCTCTAAACATTCAGTCGACACTTCAACATGAGAAATATTACTGGTGTTGACGGTACTTTGAGGGTCTGAAAGATCATCTTCTATAGAATCTACTAAACTTTCTCCGTGGCACTTGTTAAGATGTTTTCTAAAACCAGAAAAGCTACCAAAAGAACGTGAGCATCCTTCTTGACCACATTTCAGAAAAAGAGTCCTGCCTGTACATAGCCCATGAATTATCTTAAGGTGCTTAACAAGGTTGTTTGGACTTCCATGGTCACTTTTGCAAAGAAAACACTTCATAGTTTTATCTCAACTAACGCACCATTATTGCTCGCAACTCAGCAACTCTAGGAGTCTCCTTTGTTTCCCCCATGTCGATGTTATAGATGGTTGTTTGCACAAAAGTGAAAAAGCTGCTCAAGGAAGAACTGTATGACGTACCAAATACGTAATGGGCTTTAAAGACTTCGTCAAAAGCTCCTACTGAACCTGTTGCCTTGCATGGAAGAGCATGCTTGTCAACCACAATGAAGTAGGAGTGAATGCTGCTCTGTGTGGATCCCTGGGCGAGAAGGTAGGGCTGACTGCTTTGGGTGATGTTGTCAAGATGCTGCTGCACACTGGTTCCAACCTACAAAAAAAAACACATTCAACAGAATTGTTTTGGTGACTAACCTCTGACAATAGATAAGATCACCTCAAACTGTGCACAAGATTGAGATGATGGAATATATATTTTAAACAACTGTTAAGCATACCTTTTGAAATCTGATGAGCTGATCTACAGCTTGATATGCAGACATCTTTCCCGGCCTCTTTCTACCTTGTGCAGATGGTGGTAGCAAATGTAGCAGCAGCAAGATGGCAGACATGTCACTGTCCCAGCCTACAAATAAGTAAATAAAAACCTGGTTAACATTGTGCCGTAGCATAACATTCTTATTCACAACTTGCACCATTATGGACATATAATGCACACCTACATTATCCACATAAAAAGTAAAACAGTTCATTCATACCATTCTCAACTTCAGCAGCTGACTCAGCATTGCGCATCAAATCCAAGAGTTCTGTGGTGGATACAAGTCCATGGCTTTCCTTTATTACTTTTGCTTTGAAAGTGGTTGGCCACTTCTCCAAGAATTTGTTGGCTGTGGCCTCACCAAACAGAAGTCTGAAATCTTGTTCTATCTGCAATGTAACACACAAAGACAGAAATAATGAGTGTTACCTTATTCTTCATTGGATATTTTTGGTGATGCAGTGAATTAAGTTGTCATACCAGTCCTGGTGTGTCCAGAAATCTTGGGAAGACCGAGAAGACATCTGATGATTTGGCTTCATCGTTGACCATTGCTTGCCGATATATGAAGGTCATTTTCATCTTCTCACGGACAGTGTTTTCATCAGCAGAGTGTCTCAAAACAGCAATAGCTGCTTCCACATCCTCATCAGATGGCTCTCTGTCATAGGTGAAGGGCTGACGATCACGGCCTGGCCCACCAACTTAAGACAAAATACAGTGTTAAGAAATCCTTTCTGTACAATTCACAGGTCACCATTATAATTACATGTCACTGATCAGAAAACATACCTTTAGGAGATTTGCTGACTGAGGCACCTCTTTCCTCTGCTGTTTTTCTTTGTATGGTCTTCAATCGCCATGCAAGGTATCCGAACCACTCTCCGGATCGTAGTAATGATCCTATATTATTATAAATAAATTATAAAGGAGTACTATTCCCATTTCATAGAGTGAATATGTGCATAATGTTGCAATAACCCATTTACTTACATATCCATGTTGTGAGTATGGGTCTTCTAGATAGGGAAACAAAGCTACTATCCCCTGTGCATACATCACTCTGACACTTTTGGGGGGATGTCCTAGCATATGAATTCAAAGTTAACATCACACTGAATTGATATTGCACAACACATTTTACATAATTAATAACCGGAAAATAATAACAATGTTTCTTTACAGCCCATCTATATGCTTAATGCTTACCCATGTGTTTCTGTCATCTCAGCAGCAAGTATGTTGATCATCTGTCTTCTGGTGGCATCTGTCAGAGATTTGGTTTTTCCATACTCTTGCATAATGCGTTCACCACCAGGCTTTGATGTTAGGATTTTTTCAATCAGCTATAGGTGGAAAGAAATGTGCTTTCCGTAATTGTAAAACAATATGTAATGCTGTCACATGATGAAACAACATTCAGATTGGACTTAACAGCAATGTTCACCACTTACTGCTTTTGCCTCATAGTTTATGTGGCATGGCCTTTTAGGCTGGCTTCCTTCGCCAGCCGCTACTTCTTCAACATCGTCACACACAGTGAAATTCAGAATGATGGTGTCATCAGATGTACCCGAGCATGATGATGAATGAGAGGTATCTGTTCATTATGAAATTTGTGCAAAACATAGAAACATATTACAATAAACTGTTATTTTTAAGACAATAAAGGTTCTCATTCTGGCCTTTAAACTAAAAAACTAATTGAATGAATGAATACCAAGTCCATTGCCCAGCATGATTCTGAAAGTTCCAGGTGACTCCTTTACTAATTCTTCAAAAACATCTGAGTCAACTTCTGTGTCAGACTGGTCATACACCTTAATGTCTGGCTTTCTGCTTTCTGGTATGTTGAATTTTAGACACACTGTTAAAAAAAGAAGAAAAAAAGAAAAAACATGCATTCCCTTCTCACAAGAATCCAAGTTCATACTTAAGGTTGCCTCATGTGTTCACAAAATGATGAAAGACAAGGATCTGCACCTGATTTTATGTTACTGAAAATATAAAGCACAGCAGAAATGACTATAGACCTAAATAGATATCATAAGATAATAGCTTAATGCTGTATTATTTTGTCATTAGGGTGATATGTATTGCTTTAACCTATTATACCTACCTTCTTTCAAGAAAGCATTGAATGTCAGCTCAGACAGCTTGACGTATTTCTGCTCTTCCCCGAGCTGAACACGCAACAGCATTTTGCCTCTGTTAACAAAGAAAATATATATTCAAAATCATCATTTAGTGCTGGTTCAACTAAGCGTTAGCTAACTATCCATTTATCTCAGTAGTACTAGCTACGCAATGCACTATGCATTACTTAGACGTTACACTGCAATTACAAAGGCTGAAGTAGACAAAGTTGTGCTGGTTGAATATAACGTTAAGCTGCCATTTTCTGCAGCAAATGGGTGTAGGCTAGTTCAAGTTTAGAGGCACATTGTCCCATTAGCTACCAAATAACTAGCTATGTGTCAAAGTTAGCTAGCTCATTAGCCATTTTAGTTCGAACAGTAGCTAACCATTAAAATGGTTAAGCAATGTTAAACAAACCCGTCATGCAAATCAGTGATCTAAGTTATCGTTTTATAACACCAACATTAGCTGGCTAACTATCAGAAGCATGCTAACATTACCGTTATATATAGCTTGTGACGTCATGAGAGGCTACACAGCTTTCAGCGGGATTGCTCAAGTAGTGCAAGGAGACAAGGTTCAAACAAAACAAGGAATTTATTATAGGTCTTGGGAAATTAACGAAAATATAACAAAATTCTGTTCTCTTGTGGCTCTTTAAGGGTTAACAGTTCAGGGATGTCTCTTCCACATCCAAAATCATAATTCTCACTCGCTCAGATAACTTTTCCCCAGCCTTACTGTAGTCCACGTTGCAGCTAGTGGCCAACCCAGCAAAAAGTCCTTCCAAATGTCTCTCACGTATTTCCACAGGTGCATATATCCAAAGGTGAGTATTTCCCAAAGGTAAGTATCTCCAAATCCTTATATTCCTCATGGAAGTGGACGTGCAGCACTCTTGTCCTCCAGAGAGCCCAGGTTGGAGACTGTGTCTCTTCCCTTCCAAAACCTTCAGCTCATCAGCTCCTCATTTGTTTCAGCTGCGTGGGAAGATTGGCCATAGAGGGTTGGAGTTCCCGACCATACCAGCAGATGGAGCCATAGCTGTCTGGGTTTGCAGCCACCTCAGGGGATGTAACGTCCCTCCAGGACACAGCCTCTCGTGACATCACACATCCCCCTCCTCGGGACCGACGTCCTCGTCGGGTAAAGGCAGCGAAGAAGGCATCACGCCGGGAGAGGGCGTCCGCATTGCCGTGGTGCTTGCCAGACTGCTCTCTCTTCAACTCCTCCAACTCTAGGACCAGGGACTCAGCCTCCTGTTGTCTCTCCTTGAGTTTCTTACTGAACGCATCAGCCTTGGTTTTAGTAGAGTTTAGCTTCTGTTGAGCAGCTTTCAGTTCCTTCTCTCTCTCTGCCTCCGCATTCTTCATCTTGTTCTCCAACACCTTGTACTTCTCCTCTGCCTTCTTCTGGACCTCCTTACTACTGCGCAGGGTCTCCTCACACTCCTCGATGGTCCTGCGCAGCCTCTCCAGCTCCTCCTGTTGCTTAGGGAAGGAGCTCTGTTGGAGTTTAGCCTGGAGGATATCTAACTCTTCTGTCTTCATGTCTAACTGTTGCTTTAACAAACGATACCTCTCAGCGGTCCCCTTCAGACCAGACAGTTCTTTGTCCAGATTCTGTAGCTCCGTCTCTGTGTCGGTCTGGGCACCTGCCATCCCTATCAGAGCCCGGGCGGGAGTGAGTAACTCGGAGGATTGCACCGGAGCCTTCCCAGGATGAGTCTTGCCTCTCCGTTTCCGAGGTACTCGGGTTATCCTCTCCTGAGACTCTCTCCAGAGTGGGTAAAAGGCTGGGCAGTCTCGTCCAATTAGGACAGGGACGGGGAGGGAATCAACCACCCCCGCCGTCGTGTGTATGGTTCCCCGTGTGCTGGTCATTGTAAGTTCAGTAATGGGGTATTCTCTGGTGTCCCCATGGACACAGGAAACTGGGAGGACTTTCCCCGGGGTCAGACACGTTGGGCCCACCAAATCCTTACGCACCAGGGTGGCCCGGCTACCAGAATCCAGTAAGGCCTCCACATCATGGTGATTCACAGTTACCGGGCAGGTGGGGGGTCGATCTGGGCCGCCATCTACGACTCCCAAGAGCGAGGCAAAACGATGTGTGGGTGCTGAGCTGGAGGACTCCGCAGTGGGCATAGGTTCATCGGCTGGTTTCCCACACTGCCAGGAGATATGTCCCATCTCCCCACACCGGTAACACTGTCGAAGTTTCCCCCTCCTGGTGTACTCTTCTTGGACCCGCCTGGTTTCTGGCTCCCCCTGGAGCCGGGATAAGTCCTGACGTGGCTGGGTTCGAGACCTTGGGGTCCTTTGGACGGGTTCTTCCCATTTGTGGTGGGGCCGCACTCCTGGGGTCTTTTCGGGAAGCATTCAGCATCTCCGCTGTGGCCTGGTACTTTTCCACAGCTTCCACGGTCAGATCAGCCGTGGTCAAGGCCTGTTGACTGATGAACCGTTTTGCCTCATAAGGCAGGGCGCGTAGGTAACGATCCACCACAACGGCCTCCACCACCGCCGCTGCTGTATTCCTCTGCGGATCCAGCCATTTCCCTTGCGATTCGGACAAGTTCATGCATCTGCGCCCGAGGAGGTTGGTCTGGTTGGAAGGTCCAGCTGTGAAAGCGCTGGGCCATACCAAACTTTGTGAGTCCATATCTGCTGAGGATCTCAGACTTCAGGGCATCATAGTCAGTAACCTGGTCAGGGCCCAGGTCCCGGACAGCATTCAGCGATTCCCCGGTTAGAAAGGGGGGCTAACAGACCAACCCACTGTTGCTTGGGCCAGGCTTCCCTAGTGGCCGTGGCCTCAAATGCATGCAGGTAGGCCTCAATGTCATCGGTAGCTCCCATCTTAGATATAAAGTCACTTGCCTTTATTGGGCGGGTATTTTGGACCACCCTCTGTCTCTGCAACTGCAATTCCTCTGCCTTCAGAAGGTTGGCTTTCTTTTGCTCCTCCAAGAGAGCCACGTTTGCTTGCATCTGGGCTTGCTGGCCAGCAACAAGGGCTTTCAATATGTCCTCCATTTCAGTCGGGCGGGGAGCCTACGGCCAACTTGGAAAACTGGGTGATCAAACCTTCGGTATCCTCCTCTGACATGCACTATTAACGCTTGAGCGTGCCGTATTCTCCACCATCTGTGACGTCATGAGAGGCTACACAGCTTTCAGCGGGATTGCTCAAGTAGTGCAAGGAGACAAGGTTCAAACAAAACAAGGAATTTATTATAGGTCTTGGGAAATTAACGAAAATATAACAAAATTCTGTTCTCTTGTGGCTCTTTAAGGGTTAACAGTTCAGGGATGTCTCTTCCACATCCAAAATCATAATTCTCACTCGCTCAGATAACTTTTCCCCAGCCTTACTGTAGTCCACGTTGCAGCTAGTGGCCAACCCAGCAAAAAGTCCTTCCAAATGTCTCTCACGTATTTCCACAGGTGCATATATCCAAAGGTGAGTATTTCCCAAAGGTAAGTATCTCCAAATCCTTATATTCCTCATGGAAGTGGACGTGCAGCACTCTTGTCCTCCAGAGAGCCCAGGTTGGAGACTGTGTCTCTTCCCTTCCAAAACCTTCAGCTCATCAGCTCCTCATTTGTTTCAGCTGCGTGGGAAGATTGGCCATAGAGGGTTGGAGTTCCCGACCATACCAGCAGATGGAGCCATAGCTGTCTGGGTTTGCAGCCACCTCAGGGGGATGTAACGTCCCTCCAGGACACAGCCTCTCGTGACATCACAAGCTTTATAAAAAACAGTTAACGTTAGTGTAAGGAAGCCTGGGAAGCTATACAATAACGTTAGCTAACAATACTATCTGTATAAATGTTTTGTTGTTAGCGAACGTTATTTTACGTATTTACCATTCTGACAAACTTCATTCGTGAAAATATTGCAACACAAAGAAAGACAGTTACCGATACTGATTGCAAGCTAGCTAACCGCATGACAAGCACAATCTGCGCTCATGCCAAACGGTGGTGTCCTTCAAACGAACTGATTAGCTAAGTTAACGTTACCTATTTTTAGCCATATGAAACAGCAAGCCATTCACAAAAATATCAAACATATTCCATGGGTATATCATATAACAGTTATTACTGTCAACCATCTGAACTTACAAGCTAATTTAGCTGGCTGATGACGAGGTCACTGCAAGGGGGACCGCCGCATGGAACTCGTGAACCTAAAATATGACCTTGACATCAGCACAACTCTAAAATTATGTAAAGTTAAAAATACCGGTTTGGTGTTGAAAAAACGGGGATGTAACTTACCTAGCAATATCTGTGGCCTAGCTACTCCTTCGCAATCTTCCTCCACCAACGTACGTGCCAAACTTCAGCAAAGCAGAGTGGCGGGTATTCATCACTGCTGTAGAGTTGAAATTGTCACTGCGTATCTGCAGATTTTTACACTCACTTTTAACTCCACTGATAGAGCAACTTTACTCTCAAAAATGTTGAAAATACTCTATCTGGGTTAAAATAACTTTACTCTGAAATATTAACACCCCATTTTTTACTGTGCAGTAGAAACAAACAAAACACACCAAAACTGACAAGGTGAACACTGATCAGTAAAGTAAAGAGATGCTAACATTCTATAATGCGCTCTTTTCTCTGCACAGTTCTCTAACAGTGAGAAACAATAGGATTACAATAGTGTTCTACGCTTTCTTCATTTGATCCAATCCACTACCACTTCTTATGTATACGTTGGTGTCTTTTTAAATTCCCCAATCTGTAGAATCTCGTCTCCCAGTCAGTGCAGTGATAAGTCTTCTCTACAGTGTGTAACCGTTGGTGTGTTTTTAAGTTGCCCAATCAGGAGAATCTCTTGCCGCATTAAGAGCAAAAGTAAGGCTTCTCTCCTGTGTGTATACGTTCATGTGTTTTTAAGTTGCCCAGTCGAGAGAAACTCTTCCCACAATCATAGCAGGAGTAAGGCTTCTCTCCTGTGTGTGTTCTCTGATGAATTTTTAACTCAGCTAATCTTGTGAAGCATTTTACACAGTCAGAGCAGGAGTAAGGCTTTTCTCCTGTATGTATACGTTCATGGTTTTTAAAGGTATCCAGTCGAGAGAAACTTGCCCCACAGTCAGTGCAGGAGTAAGGCTTCTCTCCTGTGTGTATACGTTCATGTGTTTTTAAGTTGCCCAGTCGAGAGAAACCCTTCCCACAGTCAGAGCAGGAGTAAGGCTTCTCTCCTGTGTGTGTTCTCTGATGCATTTTTAACTCAGCTGATCTTGTGAAGCATTTTACACAGTCAGAGCAGGAGTAAGGCTTTTCTCCTGTGTGTATACGTTCATGAATTTTTAAGCTGTCCAGTCGAGAGAAACTCTTCCCACAATCAGAGCAGGAGTAAGGCTTCTCTCCTGTGTGCACTCTCTGATGAACTGTCAGATCCTGTGATCGTGTGAAGCTCTTCCCACAGTCAGTGCAGGAATACAGATTCTCTCCTGTGTGTATTTTTAGGTGTATTTTTAGCTTTGATAGAATTGGGAAAATCTCCTCACAATGTGGGCAGTGGTGAGACCTCTTAGCTCTGCGATCTTCCTGCTGTTGCTCTCTGGATGTAATGAATGTCTCAATGTCACCTGTGTGAACAGAATAAAAAAAAGTCAATTGGTGTGATATGCACTGAGTGTACAAAACATTATGAACTCTTTCCATGACATAGACTGACCAGGTGAGAGCTATGATCCCTTATTGATGCCACTTGTTAAATCCACTTCAGTGTCGATGAAGGGGAGGAGACAGATTAATGAAAGACTTTTAAGCCTTGAGACAATTGAGACATGGATTGTGTATGTGTGCCATTCAGAGGGTGAATGGTGTGTTTTAATCAAATCAAATACAAAAGCTGAAGAATATACGCACATCCAGGTAATCAAATCCACCATATGCACTGAGCTTGTCTGACAGGTTGAAGCGCACTAAATACTAAATAAATGATAAGCGTACCAGAGAGTCTGTTGTAACGTTTTATTGTTAAGCCTTTATTACAGCAAAGACTAAAAACAGTTGCATTGATCCCTGAATGCAATTTCCGAAATGGAACAGTTTATTTATTGTTTACGCTAATTATTCAAGGATTGCTTTGTTATTTTAAAACCAAAAATGCTTGATTGCATTTCAATGACTTGCATGCTGTGTGATGACATGAACAAATGAATGATTGATACAGTCGCCTATATACATTGTGTAAGAGTATTCCAAGATAAATATACAACGCAGGGAATTAACGATCAATGGAACTAGTTGTTTTTCAGTTCAACATCTGTTTAGTATCTATGTAGGGGTTCCAGTCCGGGACTCATACAGTGAGGGAAAAAAGTATTTGATCCCCTGCTGATTTTGTACGTTTGCCCACTGACAAAGAAATTATCAGTCTATAATTTTAATGGTAGGTTTATTTGAACAGTGAGAGACAGAATAACAACAACAAAAATCCAGAAAAACGCATGTCAAAAATGTTATAAATTGATTTGCATTTTAATGAGGAAAATAAGTATTTGACCCCCCTCTCAATCAGAAAGATTTCTGGCTCCCAGGTGTCTTTTATACAGGTAACGAGCTGAGATTAGGAGCACACTCTTAAAGGGAGTGCTCCTAATCTCATCTTGTTACCTGTATAAAAGACACCTGTCCACAGAAGCAATCAATCAATCAGATTCCAAACTCTCCACCATGGCCAAGACCAAAGAGCTCTCCAAGGATGTCAGGGACAAGATTGTAGACCTAAACAAGGCTGGAATGGGCTACAAGACCATCGCCAAGCAGCTTGGTGAGAAGGTGTCAACAGTTGGTGCGATTATTCGCAAATGGAAGAAACACAAAATAACTGTCAATCTCCCTCGGCCTGGGGCTCAATGCAAGATTTCACCTCGTGGAGTTGCAATGATCATGAGAACGGTGAGGAATCAGCCCAGAACTACGCAGGAGGATCTTGTCAATGATCTCAAGGCAGCGGGGACCATAGTCACCAAGAAAACAATTGGTAACACACTACGCCGCGAAGGACTGAAATCCTGCAACGCCCGCAAGGTCCCCCTGCTCAAGAAAGCACATATACAGGCCCGTCTGAAGTTTGCCAATGAACATCTGAATGATTCAGAGGAGTCGAAAAAATCGAAATCGAGCTCTTTGGCATCAACTCAACTCGCCGTGTTTGGAGGAGGAGGAATGCTGCCTATGACCCCAATAACACCATCCCCACCATCAAACACGGAGGTGGAAACATTATGCTTTGGGGGTGTTTTTCTGCTAAGGGGACAGGACGACTTCATCGCATCAAAGGGACGATGGACGGGGCCATGTACCGTCAAATCTTGGGTGAGAACCTCCTTCCCTCAGCCAGGGCATTGAAAATGGGTCGTGGATGGGTATTCCAGCATGACAATAACCCAAAACACACGGCCAAGGCAACAAAGGAGTGGCTCAAGAAGAAGCACATTAAGGTCCTGGAGTGGCCTAGCCAGTCTCCAGACCTTAATCCCATAGAAAATCTGTGGAGGGAGCTGAAGGTTCGAGTTGCCAAACGTCAGCCTCAAAACCTTAATGACTTGGAGAAGATCTGCAAAGAGGAGTGGGACAAAATCCCTCCTGAGATGTGTGCAAACCTGGTAGCCAACTACAAGAAACGTCTGACCTCTGTGATTGCCAACAAGAGTTTTGCCACCAAGTACTAAGTCATGTTTTGCAGAGGGGTCAAATACTTATTTCCCTCATTAAAATGCAAATCAATTGATAATATTTTTGACATGCGTTTTTCTGGATTTTTTTGTTGTTATTCTGTCTCTCATTGTTAAAATAAACCTACCATTAAAATTACAGACTGATCTTGTCTTTGTCAGTGTCAAACGTACAAAATCAGCAGGGGATCAAATCCTTTTTTCCCTCACTGTATACACATATCCTTAAAAAAAATAAAATGTTCCTTTATTACTTTCCAACCCCACCACCCCTCCCCTAATTGGAGTAAACTAGTGAACAACAACACTTAGGCCTCTACTTCCAGCTTATACATACTACATACAGTGGGGAAAAAAAGTATTTAGTCAGCCACCAATTGTGCAAGTTCTACCACTTAAAAAGATGAGAGAGGCCTGTAATTTTCATCATAGGTACACGTCAACTATGACAGACAAAATGAGAAAAAAAAATCCAGATAATCACATTGTAGGATTTTTAATGAAGTTATTTGCAAATGATGGTGGAAAATAAGTATTTGGTCAATAACAAAAGTTTCTCAATACTTTGTTATATACCCTTTGTTGGCAATGACACAGGTCAAACGTTTTCTGTAAGTGTTCACAAGGTTTTCACACACTGTTGCTGGTATTTTGGTCCATTCCTCCATGCAGATCTCATCTAGAGCAGTGATGTTTTGGGGCTGTCGCTGGGCAACACGGACTTTCAACTCCCTCCAAAGATGTTCTATGGGGTTGAGATGTGGAGACTGGCTAGGCCACTCCAGGACCTTGAAATGCTTCTTACGAAGCCACTCCTTCGTTGCCCGGGCGGTGTGTTTGGGATCATTGTCATGCTGAAAGACCCAGCCACGTTTCATCTTCAATGCCCTTGCTGATGGAAGGAGGTTTTCACTCAAAATCTCATGATACATGGCCCCATTCATTCTTTCCTTTACACGGATCAGTCGTCCTGGTCCCTTTGCAGAAAAACAGCCCCAAAGCATGATGTTTCCACCCCCATGCTTCACAGTAGGTATGGTGTTCTTTGGATGCAACTCAGCATTCTTTGTCCTCCAAACACGACGAATTGAGTTTTTACCAAAAAGTTATATTTTGGTTTCATCTGACCATATGACATTCTCCCAATCCTCTTCTGGATCATCCAAATGCACTCTAGCAAACTTCAGACGGGCCTGGACATGTACTGGCTTAAGCAGGGGGACACATCTTGCACTGCATGATTTGAGTCCCTGGCGGCGTAGTGTGTTACTGATGGTAGGCTTTGTTACTTTGGTCCCAGCTCTCTGCAGGTCATTCACTAGGTCCCCCCGTGTGGTTCTGGGATTTTTGCTCACCGTTCTTGTGATCATTTTGACCCCCACAGGGTGAGATCTTGCGTGGAGCCCCAGATCGAGGGAGATTATCAGTGGTCTTGTATGTCTTCCATTTCCTAATAATTGCTCCCACAGTTGATTTCTTCAAACCAAGCTGCTTACCTATTGCAGATTCAGTCTTCCCAGCCTGGTGCAGGTCTACAATTTTGTTTCTGGTGTCCTTTGACAGCTCTTTGGTCTTGGCCATAGTGGAGTTTGGAGTGTGACTGTTTGAGGTTGTGGACAGGTGTCTTTTATACTGATAACAAGTTCAAACAGGTGCCATTAATACAGGTAATGAGTGGAGGACAGAGGAGCCTCTTAAAGAAGAAGTTACAGGTCTGTGAGAGCCAGAAATCTTGCTTGTTTGTAGGTGACCAAATACTTATTTTCCACCATCATTTGCAAATAAATTCATTAAAAATCCTACAATGTGATTTTCTGGATTTTTTTTCCTCAATTTGTCTGTCATAGTTGACGTGTACCTATGATGAAAATTACAGGCCTCTCTCATCTTTTTAAGTGGGAGAACTTGCACAATTGGTGGCTGACTAAATACTTTTTTTCCCCACTGTACATTTTATGGACACAGTCAATTTTACAATAGTTCTATTTTGTTTGTTTTTACTCCTCAACCTCTCTGATCATTTTCATGATGTCCATCCGGTTTGCGTCTGTATGTCATATCTTTCAAACTGTGCTCTTTCACAAAAGTTCTTAACCTATAACTGATAGTAGAATTTGGTAATGACTAATTATTACACTCCACTTTGTGGAATGTGTTAGAATCATGAGACTATAATCTAATAATGTGTGTGCGTAGGCCAAGTAAAGATTATGACATTGTGTTACTATTTAGCAATGTGAGTAGGAGTTAGGCCAGACAACAAAGGAGAAGGAGAACTGTTAGGCTTGACAACTTGTGACAACTGTGAAACCAAGATAAGGAAATAGGCCTCCCAATTTAGGGAGGGGAGGAAACCGTTAGGCTTGGAAGAGATTATGAAACATGTTGCAGGATATGATAATGATTTATATGTGTACAGTGGAAAAATATAGCCCGCCTAAAGCGGGGTGGGACTTTTACTCTGATGTGTGTGTATAAAAGATGGACTCTAAACTTGAGAGGGCAGAGCGCTCTCAATGAATAAAAGGCTGACCATTGCAGAATTGGGTCATTGTTTAATTTATTTAAACTAGAGATTTACACCTCGGGAATTATTCAAAGATTTAAGAAGTGTTTGACTTCAACCATTGCGATAACAATTCTCGTGACAATAACCTACATACTTATTAACTTAACTAGGTATTTCCTTATAGCACTCGACCACACGACTGGACAATAATCAAGATAAGACAAATCTAGAACCTGTAGAACTTGCTTTTTGGAGTGTGGTGTCAAAAAAGCAGAGCATCTATTACGGACAGAACTCTCCCCATCTTTACAACCATTGAATCTATATGTTTTGACCATGACAGTTTACAATCTAAGGTAATGCCAAGTAATTTAGTCTCCTCAACTTGTTCAACAGCCACATCATTCAATACCAGATTCAGCTGAGGTCTAGAACTTAGGAAATGATTTGTACCAAATACAGTGCTCTTAGTTTTAGATGTTCAGGGCCAGTTTATTACTGGCCACCCATTCCAAAACAGACTATACTGGCATCATCCATGCAAGTCTCAGTAGCATGAAATAACATCTACCTTCTCATTGAAACAGTTCATCATGAAACAGTTGTACTGCAACTTGTCATGCACAGTGGGAAGTTGGAATGAACCTGCTCTTACCATGAGAAACAGATTTCCCAATCTTCTCATCCTCTTCTTCATCTTTAATGTTGACATTCAGCTCCAGTGTTTGACTGCAGTCTTCCAGCTTCACTGATGCCATCTCTGGTACCTGCGGTGCAAACTGGACTCGACTGTCAATCAGGACCCAGTGACAGTAGGTTTGGACTCAGTGTGGAAGGAGAGAGGCAGGCTGGATTTGTCCTCACTGTTGATGTTACAGGCCTCAGACTTAATCCTAGTCGGCCTGTAGTAATATAGAGAAACAGACAACAGTCTTGACGGTTCTGGAACTTTCTTTATCCTCAAAAAAGATATTATATTTCTTCTTGTTCAATTACCTAATTTCAACAGATCAGGTAGCTAAACAATGACAAAACAACATTCATTCACATTAGACAAGTGCACAAAAATTACACAAAGCAACTGCAGAAATGAATAAATGACTCAAAAACTATTTAGGACAAGGTTACAGTTTGTTTTAAGCAGCACTATGAGCTATTTTCCTTAATAACCTTATCTTCACTGTATTTTTTCACTCAAAAATAATAATATTCACGGACGGCCAGGGCCACACTCCAACACTCAGACATCATTTACAAACGCAGTATTTGTGTTTACTGAGTCCGCCAGATCAGGGGCAGTAGGGGTGACAATGCGTGATATTGATAGGTGAGTGAATTGGACCATATTGCTGTCCTGCCTGAGCATTATAAATGTAACGAGTACTTTTGGGTGTCAGGGAAAATGTATGGGAGTAAAAAGTACAACTTTTCTTTAGGAATGTAGTGGAGTAAAAGTTGACAGAAAATATAAATAGTAAAGTACAAATACCCCCAAAACTACTTCAGTAGTACTTCAAAGCCTTTTTACTTTTACATTTCAGTCATTTAGCAGACGCTCTTATCCAGAGTGACTTACAGTAGTGAGTACACACATTTTTCATACTGGTCCCCAGTGGGAATCGAACACACAACCCTGGCGTTGCAAGCGCCATGCTCTACTAACTGAGCCACACAGGACTACTTAGTTACTTTACACCACTGCCAATTGTATTTCCCGTTCACACCATAGTAACAACTATAGATAAAGATAGAAACAACTGAATGTGTCTGAATATTAGTACACATGTAGAAAACTGATAAACATTACATTCAACTTCAAAACAGTAGTGCAACCGTGAAATTGTCTCTCTCTCATGCACCTGCATTGCTACCCCATTCATAGACGCTAACTGCTTTAGTGCCTCTTGACGATAGTATCTTCTGACCGGGGGAGTTTTGTTAAGAGCCTCAACATTAACACGCATCGCTTGCGGTATGTTTTTGGAAACATAAGGAACATATCTTTCATAACAGCTAAATATAATTTTCAAAAACAAAAAGCTTAAATCACTACACACCTTTATAGGGTTAGTGTTGCCACATGGTCCTATCTCCATGTTACAGCACTTGTTTACGGGAGACAGACGGAAGACATAGGCCCTGTGCTAATTAGCTATCTAGCGTGCTCCCAACACCTGTGTGTAAGCTAACTGGGGAGGAAGTGTAGTTTGTCAACTGGAGGCACACACAGTGTATGGATCTGTGTAAAACTGCAACAGTAAGTGTATCTTTATTTGAAAGATTAGTTCTCGCTGACATGAAAGATAAGGGGCATATTAGCATACGTTTGTGAAAGCGATGATTATTGACGTTTCTCAATGTTAAAACAGAGCATCGGAATTGTAGTTTACGCAGAGTCAAATGTGGACGAATGTAATGGCTGAAAACCCTACATACGGAGAAGGGATTTAGAGAGCTACTGCACTGAAGTCTGTTAAAGGGCATGTAGCAGCTATTTCTCAATGCTTGAAACGCATATAATAGTAACTTAGAGCACCCCCAGAAAACATTCACAAATTACAAACTCAGAAATCAATTTTTATAATACTGTAATATTGTTCTAAAAGTTGGGTTTGAGGTTCTCCAAATCAAATACTAAAACGTATAGTACAACTTGGTTCGCACCAGTTTACCATGGACTGTAGGCTACAGTAGGCTCACCGTTTGAGTCATCAAAATTACAATCTTGCTTTAGGACATTTCCGGCCGTCTTCGTGGTTATATGCGGGGAGCATAAATTGTAAGGTAATAAATTATTTTCCAAGTCAGAACCAGGCCAGAGGCCAGAGGAGGTGTGGTATATGGCCAATATACCACGGCTAAGGGCTGTTAGGCACGATGCAATGCCTGAGTCGCCTTATTGCTATTATAAATTGGTTACCAACATATGTATAACAGTAAAAATATATATATATTTTGTCATACCTGTGGTGTACGTCTGATATACCACGGCTTTCAGCCAATCAGCATTCAGGGCTCGAACAACCCCGACCACCCAATGTATATTTACTACAGTAAAATAATATACTGCACCAACTACATAAATATCTGATAGGGGCCATTATCTTCTACGTGGACTTTAAACGAACATCAGAATGCACGACGCCATTTTAACAGCTCGTAAGATTATACATTTTTACACAAAATCAACAACATGTAAAACGAACACAGAAATCTCAAATTGATTCTTTATTAAATTACATTGACGAAATTATGTACATTCATTCAGACAAATCGCAAATCTCTAGCTATGTGACTTGTAAAATAGTTTTTATCACGTTCTTTCACTCACTCGGTTTGACACAACAACAAAAAAACATAATAACCAAATGGGAGAATACCTTGACATATTTGTTAACTAGCATGTTATGACATGTTCTTTCGATATTAGAAAGTTTAAACGTGCTATTACATACCTGTAGTAATACATTTGAAACGGACACAAAGTTGTCGTCTTGACAACACATGTCTGGCGCGTTCTTTATTCTGAACAATGGGTCGCGCCAACCCGGAACTTCCTGTTCCCCCACTACCACAGTGCAACAACGACATCTATTGGACTGATGGACTAACTACCTCTACTGTTCGGTTAGTAAACTGGAGAAAAAACAAATGTCCATTGAGGAAAAGGGGAACAAACTACATCCCACAAAATAAAAATACATTTAAAAAAGTCACAGTCCAATCCAAATCACATCCCTACACAGGTTCAGGGGCCTTGGAGGGCGGAACATCTCCAGTCAGTATTCCCTGCAATCAGTGGAAACTCCTTAGAGGAGGAAGGGGAGGACCATACTCCTCAAGTAATTTCATAAAAAAAAAAAATAGTGTTTCAGAAAAGCTAACTAAATCAAACTAAGTGCGAAATGTTCCATTTCCTTCATGACAGTAGCTCATTTAAATCTGCCACGAATAAGAGTAAATGTCCATTCATAGAGCAACACACAGACACTCTATAGCGAGAGAGCAGGGAGGGGGTGAAAAACTAGGCTGCATTGTTTCCATAGTAACTTTTACAGTAGCCTATCACACAACAACTGTGTGTAATGCAAATTAATTATGCATTGAAGTGAAAAGCAAAGGGCTACTATACATTAAACAATGTGCCAAACAACCAGTAGGCTTACATGAGGGAAAACTAATGAATAAATCATTCCATGAGAAGTTTCAGATTCCATTCTCCTTCCTGGCTAAATTGACTTCTCAGGTCTCTCAAATGCCAGCTGGGCTTTTCGTTGATGTAACATGCTCTGTGTTCAGAGTCTGTGTTCACTGAATACGTTCTTCAGGTTGACGAACATATTTTTGGTACATTGCTGTAGATGCCCCAAAAATGTTAATCATGTTTCAGTGCCAACAGCACAGTCGGCAGTGCTGACAAAGGCCCGCCATATCTTTGAAGAACAAAGAACTTGTCAGTTGGTTGCACTGCCCAGCCATTTTCGGATATTCATGCTGATCAAAGCTTAGCAAACTACCTATATTATTCAGAGCGCTGCAACCAAAACTTAACGAAGCTACTAGCTAGCCTATAATTAGCTGTTTCCCTACCCACAACCAGACAACCCACTACAGACTAAGTCCTGCATGTGGAATAAAGAAGTGAGAGTGATTAGCTGGACAATTAACCTTGTTTCAAATAAAATAAAGGGGGGTGTTTTTAGTGTCTAAGTGTTTCAATACATTACATATGCATTGTAGAGAATACTGGTGGCTGGCAAATTGTCTTGTCCCAATGGTGGTGTAGAGGTGTAGTGACATGTTTTGAGTAGATAAATAGACATATACATGTCCTTATGTCCTCAGTCACCTAATCTAAAACCTAATTATGAATAATTACATTGAGAATGTAAACCTTTTAAAAGAAGCACATTGATATATTCTATTTCTGTAGTTATGATTATATACCAATGTTCTTTCTATGCATTAAGCATGGTTAGCACCTTTATTACAATGTTTACAGGTAAATACATGCATATATATAATGTGTAATGTCATTGTATCATGTGTTCTTTTTATTGGCTGTTGCATTATGGGTAGGGGTATTTAAACCCTGGCATTACCTTGTTTGAGAGAGGACAGGGAACGGGTTGGCATGCTGCTGGGTTTTCAGGCATGATTGAGCCTGGGTTTTTTCTTTGAGAGCACTAGTTTACTCAGTTTGAGGCCTACATAGTGTTCACGTCCGGTTTGTTATTTTGCTGGTAAATAATTGTACAGTTCGCCGACTATATCTCCACTAGCAAATAAAAGCCTCATTGGGCAAGAATAGTAAAGAACTGCTGTTGCCTCCTCAATGTTAAAATCCAACCGCGTGGGTAAATGTGACAATATGTTTTGAATGCCATGAATTACACAAAAGCATTATATTTACTGTAAAGATAACCCCCAAAAACTACAATGATTCAGTAGATCAATAAAGCTATAGTACTCTAGCAGGTCACAAAGTTGCTTATGCTGACAAAACATGTTAGTGAATAGGTCAAATATAGCTTTGTGATGCTCATTTGAACTTCCTTTCTTCCTCAGCTGCAGACAAACACTAAATATTATAAAAACATAGTTGTTTTGTATATAATTACACATAAGAGAAGAAAAGGTTGACCATTACAAATAAATGTACAAACTTTATTCCTCATTGACAGATCAATCAAGTTCAATGCAGTTATCCTAATACATTCATCATCAATGGCTAAAATAATGAATATAGTTTTAATATCACATGTAGTCGTTTCATAGCATGTGTCTAATTAAACAAAAGTAGTTTTGATAAAGAGCAAATACCTACGCATGCTATGTCACGATTCTGTAAAGCAGAACCCAGAAGCAGACCAGGACAAGGTGAGTTGAATGATGGTGAGTATTTCTTTAAAGACTTAAATGTGGAAGCAGGAGAATCCAGGTGACGGAGCTGGCAGTGGAGGTGAGTTGGTGGGAGTGAATGGGCAGATCCAATTATGTCTCTGAAGCCACAGACGACCAGACAGCGGTGGAGTGAATGTTCCGGAAGAGTAACTGTAGACAGAGTAAACGAAGGTGAGTTCACAGCAAGCAGAAAGTACAAAACAACAAAACTAACTCTTAGTAACTTGAGGCTGATACGCAGGCACAACATACTGTTCATGGCTAACGATCCGGCAGGGAATGGATGTCAGGTCAGAGCTCATGAAGAGGTGATGATCAGGACCAGGTGTGCAGACAGCTGATGAGATGCAGGTGCGGGTAATCGAGAGATCTCCCGCCTAGCTTCGTTGCCCGGCAACCAGACAGATTCGGTTCAGGAACCTTCAGGAAACAGACTCCAAGACAGAAAACAGACAACTCAGGCAGAAACAGACTCAGGAAGCGGGATTCATGACATGTGAAGCTTGGTTATGTAAGATACGCTGTAAGAGCTGTCATCCCCAAACCACTGCAATGTAAGAATTTGACTGTGTTTCAAGTGTGTGCAGACGGACAGAGTATACTGAAGAACGGTATGTAGAAGGACGACGGTGTTGCAATTGTGGTGGGGATGATGATCCTGAGTTCCTGGAGTGCCCTGTAAGGGTGAAGGAGATTGAGGTGGCAAAAGTTAGATGGGTCAATCGAATCTCCTATTCGGAGGCGATTAAAATAGTTGAGAAAACGAGTGATGCTAGGGAAGATATGGTAGTGGATACACCACAGCCTGTAGTAAATGTTTGCTGCCAGACAAAACATACCCTGTGTGTTAAAAATGTTTATTTGTTTTGCGTTCATTGCCACAGTTATAAATTGGACAGCACAAGTCTCAAAGACGTCTAAGAAACTGGACGTGATTGTGGCTGCGGCAGAAACGTTTTTGGGACTGAAGACTTGCAAGGGGTCCCTTGAGCCTGTGTAGGGATCAGATCTGCCAAAATTCTCTACTGCTTTGTGCTACACTCGTTAATGCACATTCACCATTCCCTAAGTGAAGTAGCCTACCCTTCTTTCCATCCGCACCACTATAGACTAACAACTGAGGCAAATTCCTTTCGATCGCACTCGACAAGTCATTGTGGATTATAGAGACTTTTCTGCCTGAACACTCACTCCCAGCTCACATCTGAACTATTTGAGTCACTAGTGTCCCTCCACTGGCTCTTACGACAGAGACCATTGAGAACCTGAACTTTCGTGAATAGACGTTGACCTTTGTTGATACCAGATAACATTACTTGAGCCACTGTCCCGTTTCTCCATTTATTTAGGTTGAAATGACAGTATCAAGCCTTATTGATTTCCCCATTATTGTTTGTTTTTGCTTTGATATGATTATACTCCTTTCCTTAGTTATTTTGTTGCTTCATTGTGATTTAGTTTAATCATTTTTGGAGAGGTATTGCAGTTTATTATACTTGGCCCTACGGCGCAATCTGACAATCTCTCTCTTTCACTGAGTACAACACAACCCAGGAGAGGCCTGCTGCAAACACTGGATTGGATCCCTCAGAGCGTGCCTGCCGTGGGTTGACCATGGACTGTTCCTCAAGGACTTTTACATTTTTAATTTCTGGACTTGTCCAGTTGGGACTTTTAGTCATTGCTAAACAAAGAATGTGGAACACCCTTCTGTCAGTTTGGAACGTCTACATATCCTGTAACCACTCATTCATACAAACTCATACAAATGCAAGAACTGATATTCACTTATCTATATCCCATTCTTCAATCTGGTCTTTGATATACAAAGTGTACAAAACATTAGGAACACCTTCCTAATATTGCATTGCACCCCCTTTTGCCCTCAGAACAGCCTCAATTCGTTGGGGCATGGACTCTACAAGGTGTCGAAAGCGTTCCACAGGGATGCTGGCCCATGTTGACTCCAATGCTTCCCACAGTTGTATCAAGTTGGCTGGATGTCCTTTGGATGTCCTTTGGGTGGTGGACCATTCTTGATACACACAGGAAACTGTTGAGCGTCAACCCAGCAGCGGTGCAGTTCTTGACACACTCAAATCCGGTGCGCCTGGCACCTACTGCCAAAGGCACTTAAATATTTTCTTGCCGGTTCACCCTCTGAATGGCACACATACACAACCCATGTCTCAATTGTCTCAAGGCTTAAAAATCCTTATTTAACCTGTCTCTTCCCCTTCATCTACACTGATATAAAGTGGATTTAACAGGTAACATCAATAAGGCATCATAGCATTCACCTGGTCAGTCTGTCATGGAAAGAGCAGGTGTTCCTAATGTTTTGTACATTCAGTGTATATTTTAGTCGACGCAAGTGATGTCTGATATACATTAATAAAAGTGTTATTCACCCTGGACATGAGACTTGATTTTTGACTTTTGAATCATAAGCTCTAAGTGTTGTCTGGGGACAGGCGGAAGAACAAGCAGACGTTTTTATTGAAGTCTGGGAGAGTTTTCGAGGGAGAGAACATGAGTTCTGAAGTACAGTAAACCCAACCAGGGACCCTGAATTATCTGCTATATCACACAGACAGCACTAGTGAAGGCCTTGATTATCTGCTATATCACACAGACAGCACTAGTGAAGACCTTGATTATCTGCTATATCACACAGACAGCACTAGTGAAGACCTTGATTATCTGCTATATCACACAGACAGCACTAGTGAAGACCTTGATTATCTGCTATATCACACAGACAGCACTAGTGAAGACCTTGATTATCTGCTATATTACACAGACAGCACTAGTATGATGCATAAGTATACTATTACAAATGGAGCCTACTTCTCTGTGCTCTGGAGAGATGGCAGGTAATTGGTCAGATAGGTCAATGTGGTCCTCTGTAGCTCAGCTGGTAGAGCACGGCGCTTGTAACGCCAAGGTAGTGGGTTCGATCCCCGGGACCACCAATACACAAAAATGTATGCACGCATGACTGTAAGTCGCTTTGGATAAAAGCGTCTGCTAAATGGCATATTATTATTATTATAAATAGGCCTTTAAATCAGATGCAGCAACTCAATGTGAGGAGTGTTGGGGGAGTTCTATCTTCATGTCTGTAATGTCCCCTCTTACTGGGCCAGTTCATTTTGCATGGCTCGGTGCCCCAGATTGGTGGAGATTTCACATAAGGACCAATGGAATGGTCTAAAATGTGCAAACTCCACCCACCCGGGGCACCGGGCCATGTTAAACATACTAGCCCACTCTCTCTGACCCCCAAGCCCTCACCCGTGACCTCCCATTGGCCCAGGGCCTCCTGTCTAACTCTCTAATCACAGTTTCTCTGACAGGAAGTTACTCCAGTATTTAGGTTTATGGTGCATAGGGCTTCTCCACTCCTTATGAGATGACAAACCTGCATGGATTAGCAAAAGAAAACATGGCACCTGTATTTAGACAATTGTAGTCAAGACAGCCACAGTTTACACAGGAGTGTCCAGGTTCCAGCACTCTACTAACACTTCACTCAACTAATTGTGGTCTAAATGGAAGACCATGATTAGTTGAATGAGATGTTTGTGCTAGGCAGGAATACAAACGTGCCCACAGTTCAGTCTCCTGGGACTAGAGTTGCAAAAATCCACCAACTTTCCCATAATCCCCAGGTTTTCCAGAAATCCTGTTTGAAGATTCCAGATTTACTGTTTATTCCCTCCTGATTCAGGAAACCTTCCAACCGGGTTTTCTGGAAAACAAGGGAATTTGGGGAAAGTTACCAGATTTTTGCAACTACCTGGGACAGAAATCACCAACGTCTGTATTATAGAACGAGCTCCCTAAGGAACAATGAGATGACAATTCTGCATGATATAGACAATAACATGTGTGGATGTACATGTAATTGCCAAAATAAAGGAAACACCAACATAGTGTCTTTTAATAGGGCGTTGAGCCACCATGAGGCAAAATAGTTTCAATGCACCTTGGCATAGATTCTACAAGTGTCTGAACTCTATTGGAGGGAAGCGACACCACTCTTCCTCAAGAAATTCCATCCTTTGGTGTTTTGTTGATGGTGGTGGAAAATGCTGTGTCAGGAGCCGCTCCAGAATCTCCCATAAGTGTTCAATTTGGTTGAGATCTGGTGACTGTGACGGCCATGGCATATGGTTTGAATAGTTTTCATCAAACGATTCAGGCACTCATGCCCTGTGGATGGGGGCATTGTCATCATATGGGGGCCAAAAAAATGGCCTGCCCAGCATTTTGTATGCATAACCCTAAGCATGATGCGATGTTAATTGCTTAATTAACTCAGGAACCACACCTGTGTAGAAGCACCTGCTTTCAATATACTTTGTATCCCTCATTTACTCAAGTGTTTAAATTGTTTTGCCCCTTTTTCTCCACAATTTCTTGATGTCCAATTGCGATCCAATTACGATATTTTCTCATCGCTGCACCTCCCCAATGGGCTCGGGAGAGGCGAAGGTCGAGTCATTCGTCCTCCGAACATGACCTGCCAAACAGCGCTTCATAACGCCCATACCCCGGAAGCCAGCCATACCAATGTGTCGGAGGAAACACTGTTCAACTGACGACTGAAGTCAGCCTGCAGGCGCCCAGCCCGCCACAAAGAGTTGCAAGAGCGTGATGAGCCAAGTAAAGACACCTACTACTTTCCTTTATACACACCCACTCCTTTCCACACGCCCACTACTTTCCTTTAGACACACCCACTCATTTCCACACGCCCACTACTTTCCTTTAGACACACCCACTCCTTTCCACACGCCCACTACTTTCCTTTAGACACACACATTTAGTTTGTAAATGATGTCTGAGTGTTGGAGTGTGCCCCTGGCTATCCATAAATACAATTTAAAAAATAAAATGGTGTCGTCTGGTTTACATAATATAAGAAATTTGGAACGATTTCTGCATTTACTTTTACTTTTGATAGTGAAGTATATTTTAGCAATTACATTTACTTTTGATACTTAAGTATATTTAAAACCAAATACTTTTAGACTTTTACTCAAGTAGTATTTTACTGGGTGACTTTCACTTTTACTTGAGTCATTTTCTATTAAGGTATCTATACTTTTCTCAAGTATGACAATTGGGTGCTTTTTCTACCACTGACAATGCCACAGATGTCTCAAGTTTTGAGGGCGCATGCAACTGGCATGATGACTGCAGGAATGTCCACCAGAGCTGTTGCCAGATAATTTAATGGTAATTTCTCTACCATAAGCCGCCTCCAACTTTGTTTTAGAGAATTTGGCAGTATGCCCAACCACCCTCACAACTGCAGACCAAGTGTATGGTGGTGTGTGGGCGAGCGGTTTGCTGATGTCAATGTCATGAACAGAGTACCCCGTGTTCATGTCAGGGTTATGGTATGGGCAGGCATAAGCTACAGAGAAGGAACAAAATTGCATTTTCTTAATGGCAAATGTAATGCACAGAGATACCATGACAAGATCCTGAGGCCCATTGTCCTGCCGACATCACGTCATGTTTCAGCATGATAATGCATGGCCCAATGTCGCAAGGATCTGTACACAATTCCTGGAGGCTGAAAATGTCCCAGTTCTTCCATGTCCTGCATACTCACAAGACATGTCAACCATTGAGCATGTTTGGGAGGGCTGGATCGACGTGTACCACAGCTTGTTCCAGTTCCCACCAATATACAGCAACTTCACACAGCCACTGAAGAGGAATGGGACAACATTCCACAGGCCACAATCAACAGATTGATCAACTCTATGCAAAGTAGAAGTGTCCCGGAGGAGGAGGAGGCAGCGGCAGATACCCTGTTCTCATGTAATGGGGTAGGGCACAGTGATGCCAATTTAGCAATTTTGTTGCTAGATTTAGCAACTTTTCAGAATACCCTGGCAACTTTTTTTTCAAACAGCACCTAGCAACAAATTTAGCTACTTTTAAAAACTTATTTGGAACTTTTAGCAACTTTTGAAAAAGTGACTCAAACACTAAAATGAACACATTTTACCTCTAAATGACACAAAAACGATTTTATCTGTCACACACTCAGTCACAACACACATGGCTGGCTGCAAAAGTGCATTATGAGTGATGTCAGCAGCAGGCGTTCAGCTCGTGCACAGGCAGCAGCAGGCCAGCCAAGCAGCACAACAACATTTACATTTTTTACATTTTAGTCATTTAGCAGACGCTCTTATCCAGAGCGACTTACAGGAGCAATTAGGGTTAAGTGCCTTGCTCAAGGGCACATCGACAGATTTTTCACATTGTCGGCTCAGGGATTAGAACCAATGACCTTTCGGTTACTGGCACAACGCTCTCACAACGCACCTTTCGCTCTACTGGCTTGTTCAATAAGATAGCATATATACCTTGTTATTAGCTTGTACCTATAATTGTTGATCAGTTAGGTAGCATGTTAACTAACTACCAATACACTGATTGAAACTATAATTGTTCAGAATGTGTAGGTTTACTAGTTAATAAGAAAATAAATCAAATATAATTGTTCAATAATGTGTAATGTGTAATTGTTTAATAATTCAATGTGCTGTGTTTAAAAATAAAAATATCTGATCATATAAAATGTTATGTGTTTATATTACTTTTACAAATAAAAATATGTGATAATAAACAAACAAATCTCAACTAACAAATGTCAAATCATAGGGTAAGGGTTATTAAATAGACTACTGGTGAAATGAAATAAAATGTAAAAGTAATGATGTCATCACGCAACATCACAACGTCATTTAGCAACTTTTAGCAACAAATTGACCTGCCTCTAACAACTTCCCCTGAAAATTAGTTGGCAACCCTGCAGGGGAGTTGCTCTTTCAACTTTCAACTTTCAAATTTCTCTTAGACTTTCCAACATAATAATAGCCACATGGGCACATCAGGAAATATACCACACATTTTGTTTTACAGGAAATTCTACACAGGACATACATTTTATTTCCAGTATGAGGGTGAAGAAAGAAATCCCCCTTGGTCATCACATTACAGTTCTCACAATGATTTGAGGGGAGGGTGGATAGGAAATGCTGAGGGGGAACATATTCATCTGCTCTTACTAGGCTGTCCTTTAGGTTTCTAGCATGTTTAAAAGAGAATCAAGAGATATTCTGAAAAGGCCAGCCCACAGAGGGATCCCAGTCCTAAATAGAAGTCAGAGATCAAACTCCTGGTTCTCCCTTGTTCCTTCCACACGCCCTCCCATTGTACCATATGTATGAACACATTTTGAACAATGGCTGCCTAAAATGCTGTGGTTCTACTAACACAATAGGAAAGGTTGTGGTAGACGTGGGCCATCACAGGTGAGTTCACAGCTCTTTTACTCTGACCATTCATATCAATGACTCACCCTCAGATGGACCATTGATGCCAGAGTTCTACAAGACTGTTTACATAATCAACTGGGCATTTCAACAGTCTGTCCCTCAATATAGTCCTGGGCATATATTGTTTATCTTACTATTGTTATAACTGCTAACTTTTTAGCATTACATTTTAGGATTAAATATTGTTTTTATCTTGCCAACATACAAAAACGATTTCACATTTTCAAAGTGTAAGAAAATTGTAGAACAACTTTCCTTCTAAAGATATCCAGTAGTTTTGATTACATATATTTTCACACCCCATGAAACAGTTCTACAGCAAATGTATGTGTGTTGTAAGTCCCCTGTAGCTCAGTTGGTAGAACATGGCCATGCTTGCAACGCCAGGGTTGTGGGCTCTTTTCCCACGGGGGGCCAGTATGAAAATGTATGCACTCACTAACTGTAAGTCGCTCTGGATAAGATCGTCTGCTAAATGACTAAAATGTAAATGTTGTGGCTTGTAAGTAGCTAGCTAGCGGTTTAAGACATGGTATGAACCCTAATCAACCCATCCAATGTGAGGACATGTTGATTGAAGTACAGTAGATTAATAAAGCTACAGTACTGTAGCCAGTGATAAAGCTGCGTATATTGAAAAAGCTTGTTAGTGCATAGGTCAAATGTATCTTTGTGATGCTCTCCTGAGTGGCGCAGTGGTCTAAGGCACTGCATCGCAGTGCTAACTGTGCCACTAGAGATCCTGGTTCGAATCCAGGCTCTGTCGCAGCCGGCCGCGACCGGGAGACTCATGGGCGGCGCACAATTGGCCCAGCGTCGTCCAGGGTAGGGGAGGGAATGGCCGGCAGGGATGTAGCTCAGTTGATAGAGCATGGCGTTTGCAACGCCAGGGTTGTGGGTTCGATTCCCACGGGGGGCCAGTATAAAAAAAAAATGTATTCACTAACTGTAAGTCGCTCTGGATAAGAGCGTCTGCTAAATGACTAAAATGTAAATGTAAATGATGCTCATTTCAAGTCTTTTTTCCAGCTTCAAACACTAAATATTTCACTTAAAACATAGTTTTGTTGTATTTAATGATAGAGAAGAGAAGAGTTTGACCAACACAGATTCATGTCCAATCTTTGAGGACGTGTCTACATTGTTAGAGTGGTCACATGCCAATCTGTTCCATATAATAGACAGTCTTTGGAACAGTGGAAAGCTGCATGGCCCCTTGGTTGTTGCTAAGCAGGCATTCTTCTTCTATGGTGTTTATTGGTGGTGTTCAGACCAACGTTAAAGGTACATCACTGCCACCTTCTGGGCTGGAGTGTGATAGAGACGTGGTTCTGTCCTGGTGAGATCACAGGGTCAAAGAAAACTTGGTATGACTGTAGTCACTCCAGGCACTCAGCCCATAAGAACCATTCATACTGTCAGATATAATATGGAAGAACTGAATACAACCATAAGAAGCATTCATACTGTCAGATCTAATATAGAAGAACTGAATACAAAAGAGAAGGAGAGGTTTACCAGTACAAATTCATGTACTAATGTTATTTTTCATTGGCAGATCAATGCAGTTTTCCAAACATATTCATCATCACTTTTTTGGTAAGATTTTAACTAACTGAACACAAATATAAACACAACATTCAAAAATTTTACAAAGGTACAGTTCATATAAGGAAATCAGTCAATTGAAATACATTCATTAGGCCCTAATCTATGGATTTCACATGACAGGGGCCCACCCATCAGCCAATAAGAATGATTTTTCCACATTAAAGGGCTTTATTACAGATAGAAATACTCCTCAGTTTCATCAGCTGTCCGGGTGGCTGGTCTCAGATGATCCTGCAGGTGAAGAAGACCAATGTGGAGGTCCTGGGCTTGCACGGTTACACGTGGTCTGTGGCTGTGAAGCCAGTTGGACGTTCTGCCAAATTCTCGGTAGAGAAATTTACATTAAATTCTCTGGCAACAGCTCTGCTGAACATTCCTGCTGTCAGCATGTCAATTGCGCACTCCCTCAAAATGTAGACATCTGTGGCATTGTGTTGTGTGACAAAACTGCACATTTCAGAGTGGCCTTTCATTGTACCCAGCACAAGGTGCACCTGTGTAATGATCATGCTGCTTAATCAGCTTCTTGATATGCCACACCTGTCAGGTGGATTGATTATCTTGGCAAAGGGGAAATGCTCACTAACAGATATGGAAACAAATTTGTGCATCACATTTGAGAGAAATAAGCTTTTTGTGCATATGGAAACTTTCTGGGATCTTTTATTTCAGCTCATGAAACATGGGACCAACACTTTACATGTCAAGTTTATATATTTTTTCAGTATAGTTTTAGAAGACAATTCACTAAACACGTAGTAATTTCATTTTAATTGTCACATGCTTGGTAAACAACAGGTGTAGACTAACAGTGAAATGTTGACCAACAATAGAGAACACAATACAACAATTATAATAATAGGAAAAAAGATTGTAGCATGAGGAATTAATACATGATGATTAATGGTAGCTTGGCTATATACATGGGGTGCCAATACCTAGTCAATGGTAGCTTGGCTATATACATGGGGTGCCAATACCTAGTCAATGGTAGCTTGGCTATATACATGGGGTGCCAATACCTAGTCAATGGTAGCTTGGCTATATACGTGGGGTGCCAATACCTAGTCAATGGTAGCTTGGCTATATACATGGGGTGCCAATACCTAGTCAATGGTAGCTTGGCTATATACATGGGGTGCCAATACCTAGTCAATGGTAGCTTGGCTATATACATGGGGTGCCAATACCTAGTCAATGATAGCTTGGCTATATACATGGGGTGCCAATACCTAGTCAATGATAGCTTGGGTATATACATGGGGTGCCAATACCTAGTCAATGATAGCTAGCATGTACAGTGAGGGAAAAAAGTATTTGATCCCCTGCTGATTTTGTACGTTTGCCCACTGACAAAGACATGATCAGTCTATAGTTTTAATGGTAGGTTTATTTGAACAGTGAGAGACAGAATAACAACAAAAAAATCCAGAAAAACGCATTGATTTGCATTTTAATGAGGGAAATAAGTATTTGACCCCTCTGCAAAACATGACTTAGTACTTGGTGGCAAAACCCTTGTTGGCAATCACAGAGGTCAGACGTTTCTTGTAGTTGGCCACCAGGTTTGCACACTTCTCAGGAGGGATTTTGTCCCACTCCTCTTTGCAGATCTTCTCCAAGTCATTAAGGTTTCGAGGTTGACGTTTGGCAACTCGAACCTTCTGCTCCCTCCACAGATTTTCTATGGGATTAAGGTCTGGAGACTGGCTAGGCCACTCCAGGACCTTAATGTGCTTCTTCTTGAGCCACTCCTTTGTTGCCTTGGCCGTGTGTTTTGGGTCATTGTCATGCTGGAATACCCATCCACGACCCATTTTCAATGCCCTGGCTGAGGGAAGGAGGTTCTCACCCAAGATTTGACGGTACATGGCCCCGTCCATCGTCCCTTTGATGCGGTGAAGTTGTCCTGTCCCCTTAGCAGAAAAACACCCCCAAAGCATAATGTTTCCACCTCCATGTTTGACGGTGGGGATGGTGTTCTTGGGGTCATAGGCAGCATTCCTCCTCCTCCAAACACGGCGAGTTGAATTGATGCCAAAGAGCTCGATTTTGGTCTCATCTGACCACAACACTTTCACCCAGTTCTCCTCTGAATCATTCAGATGTTCATTGGCAAACTTCAGACGGGCATGTATATGTACTTTCTTGAGCAGGGGGACCTTGCGGGCGCTGCAGGATTTCAGTCCTTCACGGCGTAGTGTGTTACCAATTGTTTTCTTGGTGACTATGGTCCCAGCTGCCTTGAGATCATTGACAAGATCCTCCCGTGTAGTTCTGGGCTGATTCCTCACCGTTCTCATGATCATTGCAACTCCACGAGGTGAGATCTTGCATGGAGCCCCAGGCCGAGGGAGATTGACAGTTCTTTTGTGTTTCTTCCATTTGCGAATAATCGCACCAACTGTTGTCACCTTGTCACCAAGCTGCTTGGCGATGGTCTTGTAGCCCATTCCAGCCTTGTGTAGGTCTACAATCTTGTCCCTGACATCCTTGGAGAGCTCTGTGGTCTTGGCCATGGTGGACAGTTTAGAATCTGATTGATTGATTGCTTCTGTGGACAGGTGTCTTTTATACAGGTAACAAACTGAGATTAGTAGCACTCCCTTTAAGAGTGTGCTCCTAATCTCAGTTCGTTACCTGTATAAAAGACACCTGGGAGCCAGAAATCTTTCTGATTGAGAGGGGGTCAAATACTTATTTCCCTCATTAAAATGCAAATCAATTTATAACATTTTTGACATGCGTTTTTTTCTGGATTTCTATGTTGTTATTCTGTCTCGCACTGTTCAAATAAACCTACCATTAAAATTATAGACTGATCATTTCTTTGTCAGTGGGCAAACGTACAAAATCAGCAGGGGATCAAATACTTTTTTCCCCTCACTGTACAGTCGTGGTCAAAAGTTAAGAATGACACAAATATACATTTTCACAAAGTCTGCTGCCTCAGTTGATGATGGCAATTTGCATATACTCCAGAATGTTATGAAGAGTGATCGGATGAATTGCAATTAATTGCAAAGTCCCTCTTTGCCATGAAAATGAACTTAATCCCCCAAAAACATTTCCACTGTATTTCAGCCCTGCCACAAAAGGACCAGCTGCCATCATGTCAGTGATTCTCTTGTTAACACAGGTGAGAGTGTTGACGGGGACAAGGCTGGAGATCACTCTGTCATGCTGATTGAGTTAGAATAACAGGCTGGAAGCTTTAAAAGGAGAGTGGTGCTTGAAATCATTGTTCTTCCTCTGTTAACCATGGTTACCTGCAAGGAAACACATGCTGTCATCATTGCTTTGCACAAAAAGGGCTTCACAGGCAAGGATATTGCTGGTAGTAAGATTGCACCTAAATCAACCATTTATCGGATCATCAAGAACTTCAAGGAGAGAGGTTCAATTGTTGTGAAGAAGGTTTCAGGGCGCCCAAGAAAGTCCAGCAAGCACCAGGACCGTCTCCTAAAGTTGATTCAGCTGCGGGATCGGGGTACCACCAGTGCAGAGCTTGCTCAGGAATGGCAGCAGGCAGGGGTGAGTGCATCTGCACACACAGTGAGGCGAAGACCTTTAGAGGATGGCCTGGTGTCAAGAAGGGCAGCGAGGAAGCCACTTCTCTCCAGAAAAAACATGAGGGACAGACTGATATTCTGCAAAAGGTACAGGGATTGGACTGCTGAGGACTGGAGTAAAGTCATTTTCTCTGATGAATCCCCTTTCCAATTGTTTGGGGCATCCGGAAAGAAGCTTGTCCGGAGAAGACAAGGTGAGCGCTACGATCAGTCCTGTGTCATGCCAACAGTAAAGCATCCTGAGACCATTCATGTGTGGGGTTGCTTCTCAGCCAAGGGAGTGGAACGGTACCAAGACCATGGTGCTTGCCTACGGAGCTGTGAGGGGAACAGCACCGCCGTACCTTCAGGCTCTGATCAGTCCCTACACCCAAACGAGGGCATTGCGTTCATCCACCTCTGGCCTGCTGGGTCCCCTACCTCTGCGGAAGCACAGTTCCCGCTCAGCCCAGTCAAAACTGTTCGCTGCTCTGGCACCCCAATGGTGGAACAAGCTCCCTCACAACGCCAGGACAGCGGAGTCACTCACCACCTTCTGGAGACATTTGAAACCACACCTCTTTAAGGAATTCCTGGGATAGGATAAAGTAATACTTCTACCCCCCAAAAAAAAAAAAAAACATTGTAAAGTGGTTATCCCACTGGCTATAAGGTGAATGCACCAATTTGTAAGTCGCTCTGGATAAGAGTGTCTGCTAAATGACGTAAATGTAAATGTAATGCCAGGGCGGATTGCAGAGGTCTTGAAAAAGAAGGCTCAACACTGAAAATATTGACTCTCAGCATAAACTTAATGTAATTGTCAATAAAAGCCTTTGACGCTTATGGAATGCTTGTAATTATACTTCAGTATACCATAGTAACATCTGACAAAAATATCTAAAAACACTGAAGCAGCAAACTTTGAAGACCAATACTTGTGTCATTCTCAAAACCTTTGACCACGACTGTACATGGGGTGCCAATACCTAGTCAATGATAGCTTGGCTATATACAGTGCCTTCTGAAAGTATTCAGACCCCTTGACTTTTTCCACATTTTATTACGTTACAGCCTTATTCTAAAACGGATTAAATTGTTTTACCCCTCATCACTCTACACACAATACCCCATAATGTCAAAGCAAGACAGGTTTTTAGAAGTTTTTCTTAATTTATTTATAAAAAACAGAAATATCAAATTTACATAAGTATTCAGACCCTTTACTCAGTACTTTCTTGAAGCACCTTTGGCAGCGATTACAGCATCGAGTCTTCTTGGGTATGACGCTACAAGCTTGGCACGGCTGTATTTGGGGAGTTTCATCCATTCTTCTCTGCAGATCCTCTCAAGCTCCGTCAGGTTGGATGGGGAGCGTTGCTGCACAGCTATTTTCTGGTCTCTCCAGAGATGTTCAATCGGGTTCAAGTCTGGGCTCTGGCTGGGCCAGGTGAACCTTCGCCCCAGTCTGAAGTCCTGAGCACTCTGGAGCAAGTTTTCATCAAGGATCTCTCTGTACTTTGCTCCGTTCATTAATCCCTCGATCCTGATTAGGCTCCCAGTCCCTGCCTCTGAAAAATATCCGCACAGCATGATGCTGCCACCACCATGCTTCACCGTAGGCCTGATGCCAGGTTTCCTCCAGACGTGCTTGGCATTCAGGCCAAAGTGTTCAATCTTGGTAACATCAGAACAGAGAATCTTGTTTCTCATGGTCAGAGTCCTTTAAGTGCCTCTTGGAAAACTCCAAGCGGGCTGAACTCTGGAGCTCTGTCAAAGTGATCATTGGGTTCTTGGTCACCTCCCTGACCAAGGCCCTTCTCCCCAGATTGCTCAGTTTGGCCGGGCGACAGCTCTAGGAAGAGTCTTGGTGGTTCCAAACTTCTTCCATTTGAGAATAGAGGATGCCAATGTGTTCTTGGGGACCTTCAATGCTGCAGACATTTTTTGGTACCCTTCCCCAGATCTGTGCCTCAACAAAATCCTGTCTCTGAGCTCTACGGACAATTCCTTCGACCTCATGGCTTGGTTTTTGTTCTGACATGCAATGTCAACTGTGGGATGTTATATAGACAGGTGTGTGCCTTTTCAAACCATGTCCAATCAATTGAATTTCTCAGGTGGACTCCAATCAAGTTGTAGAAACATCTCAAGGAAGATCAATGGAAACAGGATGCACCTGAGCTAAATTTAGAGATTCATAGCAAAGGGTCTGGAATACTTATGTAAATAAGGTATCAGTTTTTTATTTCTAATACATTTGCAAAAATTTCTAAACCTGTTTTCGATTTGTCATTATGAGGTATTGTGTGCAGATTGATGAGGGATACAAAATAAAAATAAAATCAATATTACAATAAGGCAGTAACGTATTTTTTTGTTGAAAAAGTCAAGGGGTCTGAATACTTTCAGAATGCACTGTATAGACACTATTTCACTTTAAACACTTTGTTATATTTATGCACAAGAGAAGAAGAGGTTGCCCAGCACAAATTCATGTACAAACATGATTTTTCATTACATATTTGTAATTTAGCAGATGCTCTTATCTAGAGCGACTTATAGGACCAATTGGGGTTAATTGCCTTGCTCAAGGCCACAATGATAGATTTTTGACCTAGTTGGCTCGGGATTCAAACCAGCGACCTTTCAGTTACTGGCCCAACACTCTTAACCGCTAGGCTACCTGTTAAATACATAACACAATACGTGACATAAGTGGAATACAGAACACTTGAAACATTACAGGACATTTTTCATGATGGAAATTGAAATATTAAAATGTTATTGAAAAAAAAAAAAACGTTTTTGGGAAAACCATTTAAGAGCTGGAGTTATTATGCAGTCTGATAGCAGTGGGTAGAGTGGCGTTTCGCAGGCGGTTTGTACAGACAGTTATACAGGACAGTTTGTGGCTGTTTCTCAGGAGCCTGGTGGTGCAGTTACCTCTTCTTGGAGGGAGCAGGTCATTCAGTGGATGGTCAAGAGTGTGCATGTCCTTCACCAGGTGCACTGCAGCCTGTTCTCGCCTGCTCTAAAGTGACGGGAGCTGTGGTTGGACTGCTCCACCTCTGGAGATGATCCTCAAGGCCTTCCTCTGCACCCGGTCTAGTTGGGCCTGCTGCTTTTTACTGCATCCAACTAACAGCACTCCACCGTATTCCAGATAAGGCCTGGCCAGTGTAGTATAGACTGTGACCAGATCTTCAGTAGGACATTACTGGCAAGAAATGTCAAAAAGGTGTTTTGTGGCCTTTTTCACTGGCTGCTCCAGGTGTCACCACTGAGGTTAGAGTCTAGATGAAAACCAAGATACTTGGTTGTTGTTACCACTGGTACTTCCTGTCCTCCTAGGATTAGTGGTGCAGGTTGTGGATGGTCTCTAGAAAAACATATCTGAATTTCCACAGACTTTTTCCCATTCAGGACCATGTTGTTGGATGTGGCCCACTCTTCCAGCTGCTGTATCTCCAAGCCCATGGAAGTGTCCTCTTGGATGCTGGTTAGTGGTATGGCTCGGGACAGCCCTACATCGTCTGCATACCCAGTGTCCAGAGTGTCACTGAAGACAACTTTTCAGATGGACATGTGAAGGAGAAACAGATATGGTGAAACCACGCCACCTTGTGGCACACCAGAGGTGACCTCTGACCAAGGGCTAAATGTGCCAGTTGCCATCACCCTCTGCCCTCTTTCGGTGGTGTAGCGGTGGAGTCAGGCTAGTAACCTTGAACACAGTTCAATGTCAGACAGATGTTGCAGGAACTTTGCATGATCTACTCGATCAAAGGCTTTGGACACATCAGCCAGTAACACCCTCACCATTGTTGGGTTTATAGAGTCTGTAGCTGTCAGCCAGGAGTATGTGGCTTTCACAAGGGCAGTAGTAGTGCTGGACTTTGGGAGGTAGTCATACTGATTCGTGCACTCAGATAAAACTGTCCCCTGCCAGTAGGAGGTGTTAACAATGTGTTTGATGACAGGGGCTAGATCTTCTGCATGCTCTTTTAGTAGCCAGGCTGGAATGCCATCAGGCCAACATGCTTTACGTGGGCTGAGTCTGGTCAGAGCTTGCTTTAACTGGCCAATGCTGCACAGCTCAACCTGCCTTGTAGGAATGGGCAGGGGGAAGATGGCAAGAGGTGTGGTGCTTGTCCATGCCTCAGCAAAGAAGCCATTCAAAACATCAGCCATGTCGTCGTCTTCAACCTGTATTCTCCCTCCTGATGTTTTCTTTGGTCCCAGTCCTTTGTTAATGAAGTCCCACCATTCCTTAGGGTTTTTCTTCTTTAGGTCATGGATTTCAATTTTGTAGTAGCTTGTCTTTGCTTCCTTGATAAGCATTTGCACTGTGTTTCTGTTTTTTCTCCATGTCATTGTTTCTCCCCATCTGTTGAAAATATTCTGTATTTTCCTGAAGGCAGCCTTTATTCTTTCAGCCATCCAGGGCTGGTCCAGTGTTGTTGTTTTTAGATCAGTGGTAAGCCTTCTCTCATTTTATGTTTACCTTGGTGTCTTTTTAAATGGCCTATTTGAGAGAAACTTTTTCCACAGTCAGAGCAGGAGTAAGAATTATCTCCTGTATGCATACGTTCATGTTGTTTTAACTTGCCAGGTCGAGAGAAACTCTTCCCACAGCCAGAGCAGGAGTAAGGCTTCTCTCCTGTGTGTGTTCTCTGATGACGTTTTAGCTCAGTTGATGTTATGAAGCATTTTACACAGTCTGAGCAGGAATAAGGCTTCTCTCCTGTATGTATACGTTCATGTGTTTTTAAGTTGCACAGTTTAGAGAAACTTGCCCCACAGTCAGAGCAGGAGTAAGGCTTCTCTCCTGTGTGTGTTCTCCGATGAAGTTTTAGGTCAGTCGATGTTGTGAAGCATTTTACACAGTCAGAGCAGGAGTAAGGCTTCTCTCCTGTATGTATACGTTCATGTATTTTTAATTTGCACCGTTGAGCGAAACCTGCCCCACAGTCAGAGCAGGAGTAAGGCTTCTCTCCTGTGTGCATCCTTTGGTGCAATGTTAAGCTTTCCTGTCGAGAGAAATTCTTCCCACAGTCAGAGCAGGAGTAAGGCTTCTCTCCTGTATGTATACGTTCATGCATTTTAAAGAGGCCCAGTCGAAAGAAACTCTTCCCACAGTCAGAGCAGGAGTAAGGCTTCTCTCCTGTGTGTGTTCTCTGATGACGTTTTAGCTCAGTTGATGTTATGAAGCATTTTACACAGTCTGAGCAGGAATAAGGCTTCTCTCCTGTATGTATACGTTCATGTGTTTTTAAGTTGGACAGTTGAGAGAAACTTGCCCCACAGTCAGAGCAGGAGTAAGGCTTCTCTCCTGTGTGTGTTCTCTGATGACGTTTTAGCTCAGTTGATGTTATGAAGCATTTTACACAGTCTGAGCAGGAGTAAGGTTTCTCTCCTGTGTGTATACGTTCATGTTCTTTTAAGTTGCCAGGTTGAGAGAAACTTGCCCCACAGCCAGAGCAGGAGTAAGGCTTTTCTCCTGTATGTATACGTTCATGTTGTTTTAAGTGGCCCCGTTGAGAGAAACTCTTCCCACAGTCAGAGCAGGAGTAAGGCTTCTCTCCTGTGTGTATACGTTCATGTTGTTTTAAGTTGCCAGGTTGAGAGAAACTTACCCCACAGTCAGAGCAGGAGTAAGGCTTCTCTCCTATGTGCACTCTCTGATGAACTGTTAGAGCCTTTGATGTTGTGAAAGTCTTCCCAAAGTCAGTACAGGAATTCAGATTCTCTCCTGTGTGTATTTGTAGGTGTATTTTTAACTTTGATAGAATTGGGAAAATCTCCTCACAATGTGGGCAGTGGTGGGACCTCTTAGCTCTGTGATCTTCCTGCTGTTGCTCTCTGGATGTAGAGGATGTCTCAACATGGTCTCCTGTGTGAACAACATCAGAAGAACCAATCAGTTGGTGTGATATACATGTCAATCAAATGTATTTTATGAAGCCCTTTTTACATCAGAAGTTGTCACAAAGTGCTTTATCATCATAACACATAACTACAGTAATAAATAGAAACGGATACAAAGGTTATCTTCTTGACATCACAGTTCTGGCGCTTTCTTTATACCGAGGAATGGTGCGTGCCTGCCTGGAACTTCCTGTTCCCCCACTACCACAGTGCAGCCACAGATAGAACAATGAGACAGATATTTCACTGGATGTATAATTGTGAAGCATCCGGTTGGCGTTTCCACTCACTACCAAATATGGTAGTGAGAGGAAGCCCACTGGCCGGCAGTGGGAGAAGATGGAAGGAGATGGATTTTGGCCGATATTCTGCAAATGTTCTAATCGATGAAACATCTGATCTTAATACAGTTCTGTTCCCAAAACTAAAATCTGTTATGCACAGAGTGGACTAAGTTTTGTGGACTTACCTATTGCAAATGTTTGTTTTTTTTGGGGGGGGGGAATGGATCAGCTTAATATTGCAGATAGATTGTATCTTCTATCAATGTAATTGTCTGCATCACTTCCAATCCCCCATGTTTTTTTTAAATATTTTTTATATTTTTTATATATATACTCCCCTTTATTACTTTTCAACCCCACCATCCTTTCCCTACTTGGAGTAAATTAGTGAACAACAATGCCCAGGCCTCTACTTCCGGTCTATACTTACTATCTACACCTTATGGACAGAGTTACTTTTACAATAATTCTATATATTATTTTTTTTATTTTTATTTTTTTGCTCCTGAACTTCTTCTACTCTCAACCTCTCCGATCGTTTTCATGATGTCCATCCGGTTTGCTTCTATATGCCATATCTTTCTAACTGTGCTCTTTCCCAAAAGCTCCCAACATACAACCTATATACTTATTATGGACACAGTATGCTTTACACTATTAGCTATCTTTGTTATTATTTGTTGTTATTTGTTATTAGTCCCATCCTTCAACTCTATTCAATACCTCCCATCTATCTCTTAACACCATCCATATAGGATTTCTATTTGCCATATATATTTCAACCGTACTGTGATGTTTTACAAAAGTTCTGAACCTTTCTATTCTCATTGCTTCTACAGATTGTGAATTAAAAATAAACAGTTTTGCTAAAAGTATTATTATATTATTGATTAATTGACTATGACTTTTCAGATCACCCAGTAATGCTATCTGCAAGGTTAGTTCCAGGTAAATATTGCAATCCTTTAGCCATTCCTGGACCAGTGTCCAAAAACAAGCTACAAATGGACAGAACCAAAACAAATGGTCCAATGATTCCGTCTCTTCACAGCAAAATCTGCAGAGCTGGGAAGATTGTATCCCCCATATAAATAACATTCTATTGGTAGCAAGGATTTTATATAATAATTTAAATTGAAAGATTCTAATTTTTTGAATCCGGTGTCGTTTTTGCGTGTCAGTTCATAAACACTATGCCATGGGATCGGTACATCAAAGATCTCTTCCCAACTATTTTGCAATCTATATGGGACAGCTGTCAATCCTTTGGTCCTTAAGTGAAACTGATATATTTTTTTATTTATCACAGTTTTCCTTAACCAATTATGTTCTTTAATGCAAGGCCGACAGACAAGTTCCTTACTTTCTCCCCCTTCCACTTTCCTCTTCCATTTTTGCGGTAAGGCTGCCATTATTTGGTTGTAATTTTGGGTAGAGCAGACATTTCCATATGTTTTTGTTAGCTGCATGTGCGTCATAACTCCACCAGTCCTACCGATGATATCATTTACAAAGATTATACCTTTTTTAAACATTCTGTCAAAAAATTAAGGTTTTTTGTCAATTAGTATATTTGAATTTAACCACAATATTTGTTGCATTATTTGTTCTGTCGTTTCTGGAGGATTAAATTGAAATTGCAACCAACTTTCTATGGCTTGTTTTAAAAATAGTGACATTTGGGAGATTATTTCCTTTTCAAATAACTGAAAGTGAGAGGTTGTAATCTGAATAAAGGGAAAAAGGCCTTTCTTGAACATTGGGTGAGACAATCTTACTAATTTGCTTGAGAACCAGTTCGGATTTAAGTATAACTTTTGTAAGACTGAAGCTTTTAGTGATAGGTTTAATGCTTTAATATTTAATAATTTCTGTCCTCCGAATTCATATTCATTATATAAATATGCTCTTTTAATTTTGTCTGGCTTGCCGTTCCAAATAAAATTGAATATTTTTTTCTCATATAATTTAAAAAACTGTTCGCTAGGCGTAGGCAAGACCATAAGCAAATAGGTAAACTGGGATAATACTAATGAGTTAATCAGGGTGATTTTTCCACAAATTGACAGGTATTTTCCTTTCCATGGTAGTAAGATCTTATCTATTTTTGCTAATTTTCTATTAAAATTTATTGAAGTGAGATCATTTATTTCCTTGGGGATATGTATTCCGAGTATATCCACATCACCATCAGACCATTTTATTGGTAAACTACATGGTAATGTAAAAATTGTATTTTTTAGTGATCCAATACGTAATATAGTACATTTGTCATAATTTGGTTGTAATCCAGAGAGGTTAGAAAATGTATCTAGATCCTCTATGAGGCTGTGGAGGGATTCTAGTTGTGGATTTAAAAAAAAACATGAATCATCAGCGTACAATGACACCTTTGTTTTTAAGGCCTTTATTTCTAATCCTCTGATATTATTATTAGATCTGATTTTAATAGCTAACATCTCGATGGCCACAATAAATAGATATGCCGATAGTGGACAACCTTGTTTCACTCCTCTTGACAGTTTAAAACTTTCGGAGAAATAGCCATTATTTACTATTTTACACCTAGGGTTACTATACATGATTTTGACCCATTTTATAAGAGATTCTCCAAAATTCAAATGCTCCAGGCATTTATATATAAACCCCAGTCGAACTTTATCAAATGCCTTTTCGAAGTCTGCTATGAATAGCAGGCCTGGTTTCCCATATGTTCCATAGTGTTCTAATGTTTCCAATACTTGCCTTATATTGTCTCCAATGTATCTTCCATGTAAAAAACCTGTCTGATTAGAATGAATAATATCCGGCAATACCTTTTTAATTCTATGCGCTATACATTTTGCTAGGATTTTTGCATCACAACACTGAAGTGTAAGGGGCCTCCAATTTTGTAAATGGACTGGATCTTTATATTTTCCACTTGTATCCTGTTTCAGTAATAATGAGATCAGTCCTTCTTCTTGAGTGTCAGATAATCTACCATTTACATAGGAGTGGTTAAAACATGCTAATAACGGTCCTCTTAGTATATCAAAAAAGGTTTGGTATACCTCGACTGGTATGCCATCCAACCCTGGAGTTTTCCCAGACTTAAAGTCTTTAATTGCATCCAGAAGTTCCTCCTCTGTAATTTCACCTTCACATGAGTCTTTCTGTGTGGCTGTTAATTTGACATTATCAATAGAAAAAAAATCTCTACAATTAGCTTCAGTTAGAGGAGATGGAGGCGACTGAAAAGAAAACATATGCTTAAAGTACTTTGTTTCTTCCTTCAAAATGTCATTTGGTGAATTATGGGTGACTCCGTCAATTGTAACCAGTTTCATTAAGTTCTTTTTGGTAGCATTCCTATGTTGAAGATTAAAAAAGAATTTTGTGCATTTTTCCCCATATTCCATCCAGTTTGCTTTATTTTTATAATATGTTACACTTGATCTTTCTTGAATAAGTTTCTCCATTTCTTTTTGTTTTTCCTCTAATTTATTCTGAGCCTCTATGTTACAGTTTATATTGCCATCTATCTGTTCTGTTAGACTTTCTATTTCCTTTCTTAGTATAAACTCTTTTGACCTAAATTGCTTTTGTTTTCGAGATGAGTACTGAATTGCATGGCCTCTAAAGGCACATTTAAAGGTGTCCCATACAATAAGGGGATTCGCTGTACCTATGTTATGTTGGAAAAAATCAGTTATAAATTCCTTTGTTCTAATTATAAATAAATTATCATCCAATAGGCTTTGATTAAATTTCCAATATCCTCGCCCACGTGGAAATTCAGTAAGAGTAATGTATATGCCTATTATATGATGGTCTGACCGCATTCTGTCCCCTATCAACACTTTTTTTTACTTTTGGTGCCAACGAGAATGAGATAAGAAAGAAGTCAAGACGACTAGCTTGATTCAGTCTCCGCCATGTATATCTCACTAGATCAGTATATTTAAGCCTCCATATATCTACTAGTTCTAATGTATCCATGACATTCACAATTTCCTTAAGACCTATTGCAAATGTTTCTTAAAATCACGTTATTTTGAAGGAACGCAAAGGCGAATTGAGTTATTGCACACATGCGCTTCACAGAGGAGGCGTTCCCTAACAAAAATATGCAGATGTGTGCTAGAACACGCCAATAGGATCTCGCTAGCTCGTGCTTGGCTCTGCCCACTATGACTCATCTGTTCCCATTGGAAACGACCAGCTGTGGTCTCTTGGTTTAGTTATCAGAAATCATTGGTGCAACCGTCCGTGCGTTCAGGGATCCTTGGGATGGCCCTACCCCATTATATGAGAAGGGCGGTGCTTAATTTGAGCTGGATCCTCCAGTACCTCTAGTCTATGGTTCCGGAACCCATTTGCCAGAATCAGGTAGCCTACCTCTTGTGGCAAGAAAAAAAATTCCACTGTTTGCAATGTAAAAATCCTAATAAAAGCAATCAGAGTAATTACATTTCGATTCCTCTGTAAGTGTCATGCCCCCTAAAAAAACGTAATGTGAAAACGTGCATGATACTCTAAGAATTGGTTAATGTTGGGCCGTCTTGGGTTTATGGTTTGCGCAACATTGTAGCCTAGACCAAGGCGTGGCCATTGCTGTGGTGAGAGAGAGAAGCACGCCTGTATCTCTCACAGAAATACAATGACATTCACTTTCTATGATCTCTCTCCCTCTCTGTGCTGTTATAGACATAAGCCGGCAACTCTCTTCTCTCCAGCATTGCACTTCATCATTTATCTCCTAATAGAATAATAGCTGTGGGAAGTGTGCTGGAGGTGCTGCAGCACTCTGCAGTCTGTTCAGAAAGAAATTAAATCATTCCCAATACTACACCAGGAGTAAGGCTAGAATTTCGCCACAGAGGATCCATAGCTAATTTTAAAAAATTGCCTAGCTGTGGATTGTGTGTAGCCAAATCACAAGGCATGCCTAACGTGTGGCAAATCTGTCAGTTAACAGCATGCAGCCAAAACAGGCCTTTAGCAAATATTTCTAATACAATCGCTGGAAAACACAGGTTGTAAAGCAAATGGATTCTGCTGAAAATAAAATACTAATGTCTGTATGTTACCAAGTTAACAACTTCCAAATAGGCCTATTGAGCGAACAGCATAATTTAAAAAAGTAAAGCAAGAGAGATAAGCTTTTGGCCGGTGAGTGAGCTGCTCATCATTGGGTGAGTCAGTGAAACTGGAAAGCTTTTTTAGGACTATATCTTCCTCCTCATATTGTGTTTCTCTGCACACTTAGGGGCCTAGGCTATTGATGGATTCAAGACAAGGTCGTTTTTATTGATCTCAGATTCTCAGTGTCAAAGTAGCCTGTCACTTTGGTCATTTGTGAGGTATTAAAAAAGATTCTGTGAAAGTCTCCAGTCATCTAAAATGATGTAGAATTGCATGAAATCCATTTATAAAAAGAACACATTTTTCCCGGACTCTAGGCTACAAAAAATGTACTCCATGTGTGTAACTTCCACAAGTGGCTCCACACCACTGCTCTATGCCCGTACGCGAAAGCCATGATAATGCATGCAATGCTTTGTTATAAAGGTTGTTTGTTTTTATCCGTTCTGGTACCTCAGAGCCCCCCAGGTCACCCCCCTCTCGGGCTCACTTTTGGTTCCGGCACCGCCCAATTTACAAATGAAGCACTGGAGAAGTGGGTAGCTGCCGCTGCCTCCTCCGGGACACTTCTCCTTTGCATAAAGTTAATCAGGCTGTTGATTGTGGCCTGTGGAATGTTGTCCCACTCCTCTTCAATGGCTGTGCAAAATTCCTGGATATTGGCGGGAACTGGAACAAGCTGTGGTCCACGTCGATCCAGACCATCCCAAACATGCTCAAAGGGTGACATGTCTGGTGAGTATGCAGGCCATGGAAAAATTGGAACATTTTCAGCATGTTCAATTGTGTACAGATCCTTGCGACATGGGGCCGTGCATTATCATGCTAAAACACGAGGTGATGGAGATGGATGAATGGCCTCAGGATCTTGTCATGGCATCTCTGTGCATTCAAACTGCCATCGATAAAATGCAATTGTGTTAGTTGTCTGTAGCTTATGCCATCCCATTCCATAACCCCGATACCACCATGGGGCACTCTGTTCACAACATTGACATCAGCAAACCGCACGCCCACACAACGCCATACACGGTGGTCAGCAGTTGTGAGGCTGGTTGGGCATACTGCAAAATTCTCTAAAACAACATTGGAGGCAGCTAATGGTAGAGAAATTATCCTAACATTATCTGGCAACAGCTCTGGTGGACATTCCTGCAGTCAGCATGCCAATTGCATGCTCCCTCAAAACTTGAGACATCTGTGGCATTGTGTTGTGTGAAAAACCTGCACATTTTAGAGTGGCATTTTTGTATTTGTTAGGGATCCCCATTAGATGCTGCCAATCACCTACTCAGCTACTCTTGTCCCCAGCACAAGGTGCACCTGTGTAATGATAATCATGCTATTTAATCAGCTTCTTGATATGCCACACCTGTCAAGTGGATGGATTATCTTGGCAAAGGAGAAATGCTCACTAACAGGGATGTAAACAAATTTGTGCACAACATTTTAGAAATAAGTTTGTGTCTAGAACATTTCTGGGATCTTTTATTTCACCTCATGAAACATGGGACCAACACTTGACATGTTGCGTTTATATGGTTGTTCAGTGTATACAGTATTTCCCAAAAAAAATCATACAAACTATCAATAACGAAATTTAAATTGAACTGAAATCAGCTTTTCTGTTCTAATCAGGTCCCTACACAGGCTCAGAAGGATCCTGTGAGGGCGGAACATTTTCTGGCAACAGTAGTCCTTGCAGGGCTTCTGCCGTGAAGTCTTGGAGGCCCAAAAACTTCTCAGCTACATATATAATGATGTCCAGCTTCTTGGACTTCTTGTGCAGTACAATTAATAACTGTGGCTATAAATACTAAAAAATCCACCTTCAAAATAAGTGTATCAAGAACACTTTTTTTATTTATTTATTTATTTAACCTTTATTTAACCAGGTAAGCCAGTTGAGAACAAGTTCTCATTTACAACTGCGACCTGGCCAAGATAAAGCAAAGCAGTGCGATAAAAACAACAACACAGAGTTACATATGGGGTAAAACAAAACATAAAGTCAAAAATACAACAGAAAATATATATACAGTGTGTGCAAATGTAGCAAGTTATGGAGGTAAGGCAATAAATAGGCTATAGTGCAAAATAATTACAATTAGTATTAACACTGGAATGCTAGATGTGCAAGAGATGATGTGCAAATAGAGATACTGGGGTACAAATGAGCAAAATAAATAACAATATAGGGATGAGGTAGTTGGGCGGGCTAATTTCAGATGGGCTGTGTACAGGTGCAGTGATCGGTAAGGTGCTCTGACAACTGATGCTTAAAGTGTAACATATTCCACTTGATTGACATACATTATTTCCAACTGGTTGCTGTGCATCCACCGCCATATCTTCTTCAGAACTGTGGCCTCTTGCTACTATAACTCTCTTCACCGCCTCCACATAGGAGATTGGCTGTACAGCCCTGATCCTTGACACCTCAACCTCTTTCACCCTAACAGGGCACTCTGGGAATTCAGGAATATGACCCCCACCACAGTTACAACATTTTACATTCACATGCTCTTCAATAACATATTCCTTCCGTCTGCAAACACTTGATATGTGGCCAAACTTTTTACATTTCTTGCATTGCATCAGGTTTTACACAAACTCTCTTATGGGGTATATTATATATCCCAGCTTTACATAGGGTAGTAGATACTCTTCATCAAACATAAATAATAAAGATGAACTTTGCTCCTTTTTCACATTCTCCATACGGGTCAAGTGACGTGCATTTGCATCCTTCTTCTTCTTTGGGATTTGGTTGGCGGAGCACATCCAACTTTTAGGTGCATACACCGCCACTGTTACGAACCCCGTGGCTCTAAACGTCTAGGGTGGATGGACATGAGACCCGTAACATAAATTATGCAAATTATAAGTGTGACCTGGAACAGCGAGAACCAAAAATGACACAACAACCATGAGCTACCGTCAAACTTAAATGGTTTATTGCTAAACACACGGTAAAGGTTTGGGAAAAAGGGCTGAGCAGGACCCAAGAAATGAAACAATAGTGTAAAACCCCCTAAACTGATCTAGCCTGCCTGAAGAACCGCTAGGCTACTGCTAGTCATACAAAAGTACAGTGGGTGGTCCGCTCAGGTCTAACTAGTGTTTTTAGACAGAATTCTTCCTACGGGTAATGTACGCCCAAGGGCAACTAGCTTAAACTCCCCTTTTCCCAGAAACACACAAAGCTACTAAACAGGGTAATCAGCAATTAAATAAGTACACAGGATACAACAGTATCCACACTCAGGTAAAGAAATATATTCTAATAATGTTACCAACAGGGTAACCAACAACTTAGTGCGTACACAACACACAGGACACCACCGTGTCCATACTCACATATGGCAAAAAGTCTCTCTCTCTTGCAACAAACACAAGTCTGGTTTTTATAAAATGGGATGTGTGATTGAACAAACGAGTAACAGGTGGTGCAATTCACAGGAATGTTCACTGATTGGTCCAATCAGCAGACACCTCAACGACCACCAATCAGGAACATACAGGACACCTGTGATTAGGGCAGAAAGAGTAGAAACACACAAAAACACAGGATACCTGTATCCGTAACACTCCCACCCTTAAAAGAGCAAACCAAAATGGTTTGCGACACACGTACCATCACAACACCCAAAATCACAAATCATCCTATCGGGATAACAAAAAAAAACCTAGATCATTAAACACGAGACAAAGCATCTGCCAACACATTATCCAACCCCTCTTCGCAGAGGAATGGCCTCTGGGTACCTGGCGGCCACACACATAATTGTCAACATAAACTGGTTACCAGATTTTGTTTTCGGTAATGGTCCAACACAATCAACCATCACATGTTCGAATGGTTCACCTATGGCCGGTATGGGACAAAGAGGCGCGGGGGAAATAACCTGGTTCGGTCTCCCAACTACTTGACAGGTGTGGCAAGTCCGACAGAACTGAGCCACATCTTGTTTTAAGCCAGGCCAAAAGAAATGTCGCAAAACTCGATCATAAGTCTTGGTGACTCCCAGATGTCCGGACCACTGGTGATCATGAGCGAGGGATAAAACATTTTGTCGAAAGGCTGTAGGAATCACTATTTGGTAAACAGCATTCCAATCTCCGCCAGCGTCAACATGGGATGTCCATTTACGCATGAGGAGATTACCATCAATGAAGTATGCCATGTTTTTCTTCTTTAGCTCGTCCTCTGAGACAACACTAGAAAAACATTTAGCCAGGCTAATGTCAACCTGTTGGTTAGCGATCAGCTGCTCACGAGTAACTGGTAACTGTATGGCTTCAGCAACAAGTTCCACATCCTTCTTCCTTTCTCTGGGCTGTTGGTTAGACTGCACCAGCTTACCAGAGGTAGCACCCGAACTATCCTCTGGGTCACACTCTCTGAATAGAATCGTGTCTGACAAATCTACCACTTCACCCACTTGTCGTGCTTGAGCACGTGTGACAGCACAAGCGGGGAACACATCTGGATAACCCTGTGCCAGCTCCTCGGAGAGAGACTGGTCACTTTTATCCAATACCTCCAATATGGGTATTACCTTTCCTCCGGCAATATCGTTGCCCATTATAAAGGTCACCCCTTTTACTGGCAACATCGGACGTACGCCAACTCTGAACAATCCACTGACTAACTCAGAGTGTACGTTCACAAAGTGCAATGGCACTGGGACGAAACCCATTTCAATTCCTTGTACTAACACACTGGAACCACAATATGTATTATTAGACAAGGGCAACACATCAGCTAGTATGAACGACTGCGCCGCACCAGTATCTCTGAGGATTCTAACTGGACGCTGAGACGCTTCATCATCTGATATAGAAACAAACCCCTCAAAAATGAACGGTTCATAACTGTGATCTGGGACAGGGACTTTCAAACCACATTCACTATGAGGCTTCTGTCTTGATTCCGGCCTTACAACCGCATCCGAATCAGCCCAACACCCGTTGGCGGCCTGGCGTGCTGAGGCATCCCGGTTTGCGTTTTAGCAGAAAGCAATCATTAACTATATGTCCCACCTTATGACAATAGAAACAGTGACGCACATCTTTTGGGCGTGCTGGATGTACTGCTGGTCGACTAGGACTAGAAGTTAGCAACTCCGCAGCCCTGCTCTCCGTACGAGCCGAAAACACGCTCTTATGCGTCAACACAAACTCGTCTGCCAATACAGACGCTTCCGACAGTGAGGATACTTTCTGTTCGTTCAGATAAACTACAATGCGTTCCGGTAAACAATTTTTTAAACTCTTCTAACAAGATTAACTCCCGTAGAGAGTTAAAATCAGTTACCTTACTAGCACTGTGCCATTTGTCAAACAGATTTCCTTTGTCTCTAGCAAACTCCACATAAGTCTGAGTAGGAGACTTTTTATGAGACCTAAATCTCTGTCGATATGCCTCAGGAACAAGCTCATAGGCACGAAGAACAGTAGCTTTGACCACCTCATAATTCAAACTGTCTTCAAGAGGTAGCGCTGCCAGAACCTCTTGGGCTTTACCTGTTAGCTTACACTGAAGTAATAGGCACCATACCTCGTCGGGCCATTTCAATGCTACCGCTATACGTTCAAAAACACTGAAATAGGAATCAACCTCTGACTCCCTGAACACAGGTACCAAGGTGATCTGCCTACTAATATCAAACGTAGCAGATGACACAGCTGGTGAGGATGGCTCACTAGCAGGCATAGTATTAGCAGAGACTAACCTCGCTGTTTCTGCCTCTAGTTCCATTTTACGCATCGCCAGTTCTTGATCAAGCCTACGCGTCTCCAGTTCTTGATCAAGCCTACGCGTCTCCAGTTCCATCTTACGCGTCTCCTGTTCTATCTTACGCGTCTCCTGTTCTGCCTCTAGCTCCATTTTACGCATCTCCAGCTTGTCTTGCCTGATTTGTGCCCGCTCTTCCGCCTCTATTTGGAGCCGTGTCGAGCGGACATCCATCCTGGCATCACTGTCAGTCAGTGGGGAGAGGGGGTCATAACGGGGCAATGTGGCTGGAGCCTTAGTCTCGTCCTCAGACACTGATGGGCTTACAGGAACAGCAACCACATCCCCTACAGGAGCAGCAGACTCAGGCGGCGGTAACTCAAGCACTCGCTCGTTTAACAATATCGCTAACACTACTTCCCTAACTTCTGCTTTCACTAAACCCCTCGGTATGGGTACAGAAAAGTGGTCAGCCAAAGCCTGTAGATCCACTCTACGACAATTCTCAAAAATCTCCCACGTAGGGTTTTCCAAAAATGCTTCCAAATCAAAAGTAGCCATCCTACTAGCAACACGAGCCGTCGACTACTGAACACACAAAAAAAACAGGTAGGACAGCTGCCAAGCTCAACACTGAACCAGACACTTACTAATTTGCATGAGTAGCATGGGATAGATCCCGGACGAACCCCCACTTCATGTTACGAACCCCGTGGCTCTAAACGTCTAGGGTGGATGGACATGAGACCCGTAACATAAATTATGCAAATTATAAGTGTGACCTGGAACAGCGAGAACCAAAAATGACACAACAACCATGAGCTACCGTCAAACTTAAATGGTTTATTGCTAAACACACGGTAAAGGTTTGGGAAAAAGGGCTGAGCAGGACCCAAGAAATGAAACAATAGTGTAAAACCCCCTAAACTGATCTAGCCTGCCTGAAGAACCGCTAGGCTACTGCTAGTCATACAAAAGTACAGTGGGTGGTCCGCTCAGGTCTAACTAGTGTTTTTAGACAGAATTCTTCCTACGGGTAATGTACGCCCAAGGGCAACTAGCTTAAACTCCCCTTTTTCCCAGAAACACACAAAGCTACTAAACAGGGTAATCAGCAATTAAATAAGTACACAGGATACAACAGTATCCACACTCAGGTAAAGAAATATATTCTAATAATGTTACCAACAGGGTAACCAACAACTTAGTGCGTACACAACACACAGGACACCACCGTGTCCATACTCACATATGGCAAAAAGTCTCTCTCTCTTGCAACAAACACAAGTCTGGTTTTTATAAAATGGGATGTGTGATTGAACAAACGAGTAACAGGTGGTGCAATTCACAGGAATGTTCACTGATTGGTCCAATCAGCAGACACCTCAACGACCACCAATCAGGAACATACAGGACACCTGTGATTAGGGCAGAAAGAGTAGAAACACACAAAAACACAGGATACCTGTATCCGTAACAGCCACCTACTGTACTGGTGTGTGAGGCCATTCACAGCCTACATACAATAAATTCATTGATACTGTAATTAATACAAAATTGCCCTGCCAAGTATTAGCCCACTCTAAAAAATGTGAGGGAAAATGTTCTTGGTTCGTGCAGGTGACTGACCTCAGACCAATTGGCTGTACGCCCAGAACATTGTTCTGGGAACCAAAAGGGATCTCAGTTTCAAGGTCTCAGCTTGGAGAGAAGAAGCCTTGTGAGGTATTGGTCGGTCACATGCAGGAACCAAATGTTAATGATGAATTAATTATTAATAAGCTAAATCATGCAAATATAACTTGTCTGTGTAAGCAGTATATAGGACAACTAACGGGACTGCCCCGGCAGAGCTTCCGACCGACGTGTACTATGGTGCTTTTAAGTTTGTTGGAACCTCTCCAGCTTGCTGATAAAAAATAATGATTAATTTAAGTTTGACTTTGAGTCCCTTCGTGGCAATTTTCCACGACAAAAACCCACCACCCCATTCCACTATTTAACACTATCTAGTCCTACGCCAGACCACTACCACTTAACACCCCCTGCAGCTGTTCTGCAGTAAATCCTCGCAATCCCAAGTACTTCTCTGCCGCTGCCACCACAGCCTCTATTTTCTGGGACTTTTGATCAATTTCTGCAGTACAATTGACAACCATTGCTATAAATGCTAAAATGCCCACCTTACTGAAGCACATATTCTTCCCATCACTCTCTCTTGGTCTCTGCCTACTCACAGGAATCCTCTCAAGATCCCTCACCCTGTACCCATCTTCCTCTACCACTCTCTTCAATGCTTCGGTATACAACACCTTCTGTACTACTGTAACCCAGGCAACCTCAATCTGCCTTTCTCTCACCTGACACCTCAGATATCCAGCCCGTTAGCACCCCCATAACTAACACACAGAACTTTCTCCACTGATACCACACATTTCTCATCTCATGCCCTCCTGCACACTTGTCACATCTAGGCATCTCATGCCTACACACTGCTGCAACAGGCCCATAAACTTCACCCCTAAAACACTGTAGTATTTACGGAACAAAATCGCTCACGGGATAACTGACACTTCCTACCTTGACCTTATCTGGCAGAGACTATCTATCAAAATCCAACATGGCAGATAATGTATTCTCTGTTTCCCCACGCTCTACACCAGATCTACGTCTCACCAAACGGAGGGCGTCACAGACACCTGGAATCTTCCATTTCAACTGCTCATCCTCAACACTTAAACCTAACCCTGTTATCACTCCTTTCAATGCCACCCTGTTCCGGAGAGCAATTCAAGTCACAATTCCGGTCTCTTATCGCGCCCACTCATCATCCTTATCATCCTCGGAACGAGGCCCAAACTCAAGAGTTCCTCACAGCAGGTAATTATTCATCCTTACTCTCACCAGGTTCCATCGCTGAGCTACTGGAGGAAGTATCCCTCTTTTTGCACTTGATGATAACCTCCCTCGCCACACTGCTTCCCTCTACACTCAGCTCCTTCTCAGCGGTCATCACTGCACCTGCCACCACAGTTAATTCATCCTCACTCTCATCACGTTCACTTTCCTCCTGTAGCTTTTCTAAAAGTTCTGTGTGATCTTCCATTCCATATTCACTCAAAACATATTCCACTTTTCTCCTTTGTCCTTGTCCACCATCTTCTCATTCATCAGATCTTCCAGAAGGTTTGTGCATCCCCCACTCCACTTTTTTTCTTGTCCGCCATCTTACCACGTGTCTCAGCTCATCCACACCCCACTAGCTTCATGTAGCTGCACACGAATTATGTACCACAGTATAAATGATAATACCCATAAAACCTAGCAGTCATAACAGGGAAATGGTTCCAATCATTTTTCCACCATTCATTTTTCTCATAGGGGATTTTAGAAACACTTAAAATAAGGGCTGTGTTTCGTGTAGGCTTACCCTGGCATGGCGTTTTGATAACCATGTCAATCTCTCTAGGACAAGGTGACTTATCAATATTTTCGCCTGTATTTACCCCTACAAAAATGACATTTAATTAGCTACTAATGTGGCTATCATAAAGAACTACAAATGCCATGATGATCTGGACAAAATTGCCGAATCCAGTCAAAGGTAAGGATCTCTGGGTTAACTATCTAATGTTAGCTTATTTATTCATTACTACATTTAGCTACATTTTTTTAAATGGTCAATTCTGTGAACTGTCTTGTGCAAGTTTTAAATTGACACAATACCTGTTAGCAAAGGTGTCAGCTAGAGATGACGTGCGGAGATTGCAGTGATTTGAGCTATTTGTTGTTTTGCATGATGTCTACTTTGATGATAGAGTTTTATAATCTGAGAGGAAATAGAGCCAAATATATTGCTAAAAGTCACACCAGGGTAAGCCTACACAAAACAGCCCTTATTTTAAGTGTTTCTAAAATGAATAAAAAGGGAAAATGATTGTAACCATTTCCCTGTTTGACCGCTACGTTTTATGACACCATTTTTGCAAAAATAACAATAATAAAAAAGCTGTATTCAGACTTTACTCAGGACTTTGTTGAAGCACGTTTGGCAGTGATTACAGCCTCAAGTCTTCTTGGGTATGATGCTACAAGCATGGCATACCTGTATTTGAGGAGTTTCTCTGCAGATCCTCTGAAGCTTGTCAGGTTAGATGGGGAGTGTCGCCACACAGCTATTTTCAGGTCTCTCTGTACTTTGCTCCGTTCATCTTTCCCTCAATCCTGACTAGTCTCCCAGTCCCTGCCACTGAAAAACACCACCACAGCATGATGCTGCCCCCACCATGCTTCACCGTTGGGATGGTGCCAGGATTCCTCCAGACGTGACGCTTGGCATTCAGGCCAAAGAGTTCAATCTTGGTTTCATTAGACCAGAGAATCTTGTTTCTCATTGTCTGAGAATCCTTAAGGTGTCTTTTGGCAAACTCCCAGCGGGCAGTCATGTGCCTTTTCATGAGAAGTGGCTTCCGTCGAGCCACTCTACCCTAAAGGCCTGATTGGTGGAGTGCTGCAGAGATGGTTGTCCTTCTGGAAGTTTCTCCCATCACCAGAGGAACAGGCTTCTTGGTGACCTCCCTGACCAAGGCCCTTCTCCCGCTATAGCTTAGTTTGTCCGGGCAGCCAGCTCTTGAAAAAGTATTGGTGGTTCTACACTTCTTCCATTTAAGAATGATGGAGGCCTTTCAATCATATCCTTGGACTAAAATGATTGACACTCAGGTGCAAGCCTAACATCATGTGCAAAGGGCCTTTGGGTAACGTAGCACATATTCAATGATATCTATTTTTCTCACGTAGGCTGTTCATTTCTGATCTTTGATACTTTTTTTGGTTTATAAACGTATCATGGTATACTACGTTAACGCTATACGTATGGGCCATTTTGTTACTTGGTAGCTACTAGCAGCAGACCCTGTGTTGTGGATCATCTACCACTATTTTGGACGGTCCATACTGTAACGTTAACGTTAGTCTCAGGCTTCACTAACTAGCGTTACTGTTTTAGGTGGAAATATTCTTTTCTACTTTTCAAACAAATACTACGTGATATTTCACATATCATCTTGCAAGATAGGCCTTTTGTTGTGATTGTGAGAAGTAATGGCCGAGAGAAGGCAGGAGACACTTTGTTTTGTTTAGCGTCGCTTAGGTTAGACTGCTCCCTTTAATGGATCAGTCGTCCACCAGGCTACACTCTACGATCAGGGGGAGGTGGGAGAGGAAGCGTTGGGTGTCTCGGTTAGGGAGACAGTGGAATGGGGTTCAGTGTTTTACTGTTAGGAAATATTTATGTTTGTTTCAACAGATCTTTACATATTTTCCTCACTACAAAATATTAATGCGGTCCTTGTGGTTACTAAACAGATTTTAGATATGCCTTTATGCTTTAGCTTATTCCATGTTTACATCTTTGGTTAAATGACTTCAAATGCTAAACTTAAATTTACTTTGTGGAATGTCCATGGAGTTAATTAACTATCCAAGCTTAAAACAGGTTATTACTAGGCTTAAACAACTTCATTCATCTATTGTGTCCCTACAAGAAACTCAATTGTTGAAAGATGAGCTACTTAAAGTATGCAGGAGATGACAAGGGCAAGTAGTAGCATCCTGTTTCTCCTCTCATTCTCATGGTGTTATGGCTTTAATTCACTAGTCTGTTCCGTTTCAAGTGGATACTATTATAACTGATACAGCTGGTAGATACATTTTGATACAGGGAACTCTTTTGAATTAGCATATTAATCTGGTTAATGTTTATGGTCCTAATGATGATAATCCCAAATTCTTTGAGAATGTATTTCTATTGATAGCCTCCATTCCTAGTAAAGTCCTAATGGCAGGGGACTTTAATTGCCCTCTTGATCCTCATCTAGATCGCTCCTCTGGTTTAGACACTTCCCACTCGCAGAGTAGAAAGAAATTACAGCATTTCATTCAGGACTTAAATCTATGTGAACCTTGGAGGACTCAGAACCTGAGTAAAAGGGAGTATTCATGTTACTCATCAACATTTAAGTCATATTCTCATGTAGACTACTTTTTAGTTTCTTGCTTCCCAATGTAGCAGGAAGTGGATATGATACTATTGTTTTGAATGACCATTCCCTTGTGTGATTATTTTATAGGGATACAAAACTAGTAAAAGGATCCTCTAGATGGCGTTTACATCTCAGATGGTTACAGGACCCAGACTTCTTACATTACGTTGGAGTGCATATAGATGTTTATTTGACATTGAACACTGTTCAAACGTCAGCAAGTACCAGATGAGAGGCTTTCAAAGCACATATTTGCGGGCAAATTATACGTTTTACCTGTTTAAAATCAAATAAATCAGAAAATGAGAGCAATGGACAGCAAAATCAGAGAATTGGAGAGGGAAGCTTTTTTGGATAACTCAGTCGAAGTAAACAAGGAATGATTTGGTCTTAAAGCTCAGTATGAAGAACTTCCCACCTCAAAGGCTGCAAACAGCTTAACTAGGCTGAAACAGTCCTATGATCAAGGGGATCATGGTTTAGACACTCGCAGAGTAGAAAGACATTTAGGAAATGTGATCGTTCAGATGTTGTTTTTGCAACAATTGAACAAAAAACAGTTTTTGCTTTATCATTATGGGGTATTGTGAGTAGATTGATGAGGGAAAAAAACGATTTAATCTATTTTACAGTAAGGCTGTAACGTAACAAAATATCAAAAAAGTCCAGGGGTCTGAATACTTTCCGAATGCACTGTATATAGACAGGTGTGTGCCTTTCCAAATCATGTCCAACAAACTTAATTAGATAAAAGCTGCTCTTACCCTGAGAAACAGATTTCCCAATCTTCTCCTCCTCTTCTTCATCTTTAATGATGACATTCAGCTCCAGTGTTTGAATGCAGTCTTCCAGCTTCACTGATGCCATCTCTGGATATTGCGATGCAAACTGGGCTCCACTGTCACAATCAGGACCCAGTGACTGTAGGTTTGGACTCAGTGTGGAAGGAGAGAGGCAGGCTGGGTTTGTCCTCACTGTTGATGTTACCGGCCTCAGACTTATCGGAATCTGCCAGTAGTAATATAGAGGGCACAGACACAAAAGTTAGTGTTGACAGTTCTGGCACTTTCTTTATTCTCTAAAAATATGTTCACTTTTTTCTTGTTCAATTATCTAATTCAGTGCTTGACTTAGACTGAAATAGGTGCCGAATACTCATTTTGGGTGCCGGTACTCTTCATATTAAGGTGCAGGAGCTCCACAATACTTTTGAGCTAATACCTAACCTATAGTAGATAAATGCATAAATGACACAAAATCCATTTAGTACAAGGTTACAGTTTGTTTTAGACAGCACTATGTGCTAATTTCCTGAATAACCTTGTCTTCACTGTATTACTTCAATCAAAAAACAATTGTATTTCCTGTTCACACCATAGCAACATTTATTGATAAAAACAGAAACTACTGAATGTGTCTGAATATTAGTACACATGTAGAAAACTGATAATCATTACATTCAGCTTCAAAACAGTAGTGCGACCGTGAAATTGTCTATCTGATGCACCCGCACTGTCCTCACTGAAGTCCGTTGACGCTGACCGAGAGTAGCCGCCATTTTACCAGCTTGGGAATTTTACACAAAACCAGTAACATGCTAAACGAACTCAGAAATCTCAAATAAACTGATTATTTATCAACTAAAATGAGAAAATTATGTACATCCACTCAGACAAACCCAAAATCTCTAGCTATGTGACTTGTAAAATAGTTTTTATCACGTTCTTTCACTCACTCGGTTTGACACAAAAATAACACATCAAACGTTTACCAAACGTGATAATACCTTAACGGATGTGTTAACTAGCATGTTATGACATGTTCTTTCGACATTAGAACGTTTAAACGTGCTATTACATACCTGTAGTAATAAGTAGAAACGGACACAAAGGTTATCTTCTTGACTGCACAGTTCTGGCGCTTTCTTTATTGTGAAGAACGTGGGATGGGCGCGCCTGCCGGAACTTCCTGTTTCCCCACTACTACTGTGCAACTGTCCGTGCATTTCGGGATCCTTGGGACGGCCCTACCAGTGTTGCCAACTCATTTTCAGGAGAAGTTGCTAGAGGCAGGTCGATTTGTTGCTAAAAGTTGCTATATAAATTTGTGATGTCATTGCGTGATGAAGTCATTACGTAATAACGTAAAACTGCATAATTATGTAGAATACACAATAACGTTAATCAAATTGACTGGCCATCTCGGCGACAAATATGATTTGACATTTGTTCGTTTAGATTTGTTTGTTTATTATCACATATTTGTATTTGTAAAAGTAATATAAACACATAACATTTATATGATCAGATATGTTTATTTATAAACACAACACATTGAATTATTGAACAATTACATTAGATTTATTTTCTTATTAACTAGTAGTGTACTGGTAGTTAGTTAACATGCTACCTAACTGATCAACAATTATAGGTACAAGCTAATAACAAGGTATATATGCTATCTTATTGAACAAGCAACTTAACTCAAATAATGATGTGTGCGCTAGGCATCTCTCTCCAGCTCTCTCAAGGTTGTTGTGCTGCTTGGCTGGCCTGCTGCTGCCTGTGCACGAGCTGAGTGCCTGCTGCTGACGTCGCTCACAATGCACTTTTGCAGCCAGCCATGTGTGTTGTGACTGAGTGTGTGACAGAGAAAATCGTTTTAGTGTCATTTAGAGGTAAAATGTGTGCATTTTAGTGTTTGAGTCACTTTTCAAAAGTTGCTAAAAGTTCCAAATAAGTTTTTAAAAGTAGCTACATTTGTTGCTAGGTGCTGTTTGAAAAAAAAAGTTGCCAGGGTAGTCTGAAAAGTTGCTAAATCTAGCAACAAAATAGCTAAGTTGGCATCACTGGGCCCTACCCCATTACATGAGAACGGGGGTATCTGCTGCTGCCTCCTCCTCCTCCAGGACACTTCTACTTTGCATAGAGTTGATCAATCTGTTGATTGTGGCCTGTGGAATGTTGTCCCATTCCTCTTCAGTAGTTGTGCGAAGTTGCTGTATATTGGTGGGAACTGGAACAAGCTGTGGTACACGTCGATCCAGCCCTCCCAAACATGCTCAATGGTTGACATGTCTTGTGAGTATGCAGGACATGGAAGAACTGGGACATTTTCAGCTTCCTGGAATTGTGTACAGATCCTTGCGACATTGGGCCATGCATTATCATGCTGAAACATGACGTGATGTCGGCAGGACAATGGGCCTCAGGATCTTGTCATGGTATCTCTGTGCATTAAATTTGCCATTAAGAAAATGCAATTTTGTTCATTCTCTGTAGCTTATGCCTGCCCATACCATAACCCTGACATGAACACGGGGTACTCTGTTCATGACATTGACATCAGCAAACCGCTCGCCCACACACCACCATACACTTGGTCTGCAGTTGTGAGGGTGGTTGGGCATACTGCCAAATTCTCTAAAACAAAGTTGGAGGCGGCTTATGGTAGAGAAATTACCATTAAATTATCTGGCAACAGCTCTGGTGGACATTCCTGCAGTCATCATGCCAGTTGCATGCGCCCTCAAAACTTGAGACATCTGTGGCATTGTCAGTGGTAGAAAAAGCACCCAATTGTCATACTTGAGAAAAGTATAGATACCTTAATAGAAAATGACTCAAGTAAAAGTGAAAGTCACCCAGTAAAATACTACTTGAGTAAAAGTCTAAAAGTATTTGGTTTTAAATATACTTAAGTATCAAAAGTAAATGTAATTGCTAAAATATACAGTGGGGAAAATAAGTATTTAGTCAGCCACCAATTGTGCAAGTTCTCCCACTTAAAAAGATGAGAGAGGCCTGTAATTTTCATCATAGGTACACGTCAACTATGACAGACAAATTGAGGAAAAAAAATCCAGAAAATCACATTGTAGGATTTTTAATGAATTTATTTTCAAATTATGGTGGAAAATAAGTATTTGGTCACCTACAAACAAGCAAGATTTCTGGCTCTCACAGACCTGTAACTTCTTCTTTAAGAGGCTCCTCTGTCCTCCACTCGTTACCTGTATTAATGGCACCTGTTTCAACTTGTTATCAGTATAAAAGACACCTGTCCACAACCTCAAACAGTCACACTCCAAACTCCACTATGGCCAAGACCAAAGAGCTGTCAACGGACACCAGAAACAAAATTGTAGACCTGCACCAGGCTGGGAAGACTGAATCTGCAATAGGTAAGCAGCTTGGTTTGAAGAAATCAACTGTGGGAGCAATTATTAGGAAATGGAAGACATACAAGACCACTGATAATCTCCCTCGATCTGGGGCTCCACGCAAGATCTCACCCCGTGGGGTCAAAATGATCACAAGAACGGTGAGCAAAAATCCCAGAACCACACGGGGGGACCTAGTGAATGACCTGCAGAGAGCTGGGACCAAAATAACAAAGCCTACCATCAGTAACACACTACGCCGCCAGGGACTCAAATCCTGCAGTGCAAGACGTGTCCCCCCTGCTTAAGCCAGTACATGTCCAGGCCCGTTTGAAGTTTCCTAGAGTGCATTTGGATGATCCAGAAGAGGATTGGGAGAATGTCATATGGTCAAAATATAACTTTTTGGTAAAAACTCAACTCGTCGTGTTTGGAGGACAAAGAATGCTGAGTTGCATCCAAAGAACACCATACCTACTGTGAAGCATGGGGGTGGAAACATCATGCTTTGGGGCTGTTTTTCTGCAAAGGGACCAGGACGACTGATCCGTGTAAAGGAAATAATTAATGGGGCCATGTATCGTGAGATTTTGAGTGAAAACCTCCTTCCATCAGCAAGGGCATTGAAGATGAAACGTGGCTGGGTCTTTCAGCATGACAATGATCCCAAACACACCGCCCGGGCAACGAAGGAGTGGCTTCGGAAGAAGCATTTCAAGGTCCTGGAGTGGCCTAGCCAGTCTCCAGATCTTAACCCCATAGAAAATCTTTGGAGGGAGTTGAAAGTCTGTGTTGCCCAGCGACAGCCCCAAAACATCACTGCTCTAGAGGAGATCTGCATGGAGGAATGGGCCAAAATACCAGCAACAGTGTGTGAAAACCTTGTGAAGACTTACAGAAAACGTTTGACCTGTGTCATTGCTAACAAAGGGTATATAACAAAGTATTGAGAAACTTTTGTTATTGACCAAATACTTATTTTCCACCATAATTTGCAAATAAATTCATTAAAAATCCTACAATGTGATTTTCTGGATTTTTTTTTCTCATTTTGTCTGTCATAGTTGATGTGTACCTATGATGAAAATTACAGGCCTCTCTCATCTTTTTAAGCGGGAGAACTTGCACAATTGGTGGCTGACTAAATACTTTTTTTCCCCACTGTACTTCACTATCAAAAGTAAAAGTAAATGCAGAAATCGTTTCAAATTCCTTATATTATGTAAACCAGACGACACCATTTTATTTTTTAAATTGTATTTATGGATAGCCAGGGGCACACTCCAACACTCAGACATCATTTACAAACTAAATGTGTGTGTCTAAAGGAAAGTAGTGGGCGTGTGGAAAGGAGTGGGTGTGTCTAAAGGAAAGTAGTGGGCGTCTGGAAAGGAGTGGGTGTGTCTAAAGGAAAGTAGTGGGCGTGTGGAAAGGAGTGGGTGTGTCTAAAGGGAAAGTAGTGGGCGTGTGGAAAGGAGTGGGTGTGTCTAAAGGAAAGTAGTGGGCGTCTGGAAAGGAGTGGGTGTGTCTAAAGGAAAGTAGTGGGCGTCTGGAAAGGAGTGGGTGTGTCTAAAGGAAAGTAGTGGGCGTCTGGAAAGCAGTGGGTGTGTCTAAAGGAAAGTAGTGGGCGTCTGGAAAGGAGTGGGTGTGTCTAAAGGAAAGTAGTGGGCGTGTGGAAAGGAGTGGGTGTGTCTAAAGGAACGTAGTGGGCGTTTGGAAAGGAGTGGGTGTGTCTAAAGGAAAGTAGTGGGCGTGTGGAAAGGAGTGGGTGTGTCTAAAGGAAAGTAGTAGGCGTGTGGAAAGGAGTGGGTGTGTCTAAAGGAAAGTAGTGGGCTTCTGGAAAGGAGTGGGTGTGTCTAAAGGAAAGTAGTAGGCGTGTGGAAAGGAGTGGGTGTGTCTAAAGGAAAGTAGTGGGCGTGTGGAAAGGAGTGGGTGTGTCTAAAGGAAAGTAGTGGGCTTCTGGAAAGGAGTGGGTGTGTCTAAAGGAAAGTAGTGGGTGTCTGGAAAGGAGTGGGTGTGTCTAAAGGAAAGTAGTAGGTGTCTGGAAAGGAGTGGGTGTGTCTAAAGGAAAGTAGTGGGCGTCTGGAAAGGAGTGGGTGTGTCTAAAGCGCTATAGGTTAGATGGTTTTGATTGAGCTGTGTTTTTTCTCGTCCATTTCTTACCATGCAACTACTGTATTTTTTCTTATAATGTCATTGATTGGCTAAATGCAAGGCAGTACCCATACAACATGATGATTACATCACCAGTTAGGTACCTAGCCAGTAGCCACATTGCAACATGGTGGACTCCCAGCAAGGGACTAGCTAGCTAGCTAGATAATTCAGCCTAATGCTATTTCAACATGTTTTTGATGATATCATTTATGTAAAGATTTGCCAGTGGATATCTGTATTAGTAGACTCATTAATTCCTGTTTAGCTATAAACCTTTTTCTGATGTGATGTCATTATTCGGATTTCATCACTCAATTATCTAAGGTTAGCTAATGTCACCCATGTAGCTACTAATGTCACACATTGCATTCATCCTAGCTACTGTACTATCAACTGGCTTGCTATATTAGGTAGCTCTAGATGCGAGGGGAAACTTCATATATTTGTATTATCTATAAAGATTATAAAAAGGCCATTAGGTAGCTAGCTAGGTTGAAACTGCTGGGGAATAGCTATCTAGATAGCTAACTCCCACTATCAACTGAGTTCATCAATGTATCTAAGGATATATTTCTAGAAATAAACAATATATGTTCTAGTCATATTTTAAAGACATAAGCACATAACACCCAGACAGATGTAGAACTTCAGTGACCAGAGCATCAGGAAAATCTCCCTGTTCTTCAGGTTTATTCTGGAGTTTATTCAGGAAGGCACACATGTTAGATAAAAATACAGGTAACTAGGGTCTCCTGAGTGGCGCAGCGGTCTAAGGCACTGCATCGCAGTGCTTGAGGCGTAACTTCAGATGCGGGTTTGATCCCAGGCTGTGTCACAACCAGCCGTGACCAGGAGTCCCATAGGGCGGCACACAATTGGCCCAGCGACATCCGGGTTAGGGTAGGGTTTGTCCCAGGGGAGCTTTAGTTGGCTCATCACACTCTTGCAACTCCTTGTGGCGGGCTGGGCGCCTGCAGGCTGACTTCAGTCGTCAGTTGAACAGTGTTTCCTCCGACACATTGGTATGGCTGGCTTCCGGGTTATGGGCGTTATGAAGCGCTGTTTGGCAGGTCATGTTTCGGAGGACGAATGACTCGACCTTCGCCTCTCCCGAGCCCATTGGGGAGGTGCAGCGATGAGAAAAGATCGTAATTGGATCGCAATTGGACATCAAGAAATTGGGGAGAAAAAGGGGCAAAACTATTTAAACACTTGAGTAAATGAGGGATACAAAGTATATTGAAAGAAGGTGCTTCTACACAGGTGTGGTTCCTGAGTTAATTAAGCAATTAACATCGCATCATGCTTAGGGTCATGCATACAAAATGCTGGGCAGGCCATTTTTTTGGCCCCCATATGATGACAATGCCCCCATCCACAGGGCATGAGTGCCTGAATCGTTTGATGAAAACTATACGAACCTGTCACGGTTTCGGCCGAGGCTGCCCCTCCTCCTTGTTCGGGCAGGCTTCGGCGGTCGTCGTCCCCGGAGTACTAGCTGCCACCGTTCGATGTTTCATGTTTGTTTGGTTTTGTCTGTTTGTACACCTGTCCCTTGTTAGTGTTTGATTGTGTTCCCTATTTAGTTTCGTAATTTGGGTCAGGTGTTATGAGTGATTGTTTTTGTCAGCTGTGTTCTTGTGTATGGGGTTTTCGCTCCTAGTGTGTTTTTTCGAGTCCGCACTGTGTGCGCCTTTTCTTATTTTTACGCACGGGTTGTTGTGTGCGTTTTGTCGCTCTTGCCCCCCGGTTGGGTTGGCTATTTTCTCCTGTTTGGGAGTTGTTTGACCACTAAAGACTGTTGACTAACACCTTTTGTGCCTGCGCTTGATTCCCTGCACCACATCCGCACTCAGCTGTTCTGACAGAATCACTCATCACCATGGAATCAGCAGGAGCAACCGCGCCAACAGCGAGCATGGAGGACCGTCTTCGTGGGCAGGAGGACCGGATCAACCAGGTCTGTCATGCCCTGGAGGGGGTGATGAACACTCTCCACCGATGGGAGACCAGCGGGGTACCCACGGCCCCACCTACCGGACCATCCCCATCGGTCAGTCCTCCTGTCCAACTTCCGGAAACCAGTGGGATTCGGCTCTCGCTCCCGAGGGCGTACGACGGCTCCACTGCCGGGTGTCAAGGGTTCCTGCTGCAAGTGGAGCTCTACCTCGCCACCGTACACCCGGCGCCCTCGGGACACGAGAGCGTCTCCGCCCTCATCTCCTGTCTCACCGGCAAGGCGTTGGAGTGGGCCAACGCCGAATGGAGGAGAATGGACGCCGCTACCACTACCTATGCGGAGTTCTCCCGCCGCTTCCGTGCCGTGTTTGACCATCCTCCAGAAGGGAAGGCGGCGGGGGAGCGTCTGTTCTACCTCCGACAGGGGATGAGGAGCGCCCAGGACTTTGCTCTGGAATTCCGGACTCTAGCGGCAGATGCAGGGTGGAACGAGCGGGCCCTAATAGACCACTTCCGTTGCAGCCTCCGGGAGGACGTCCAGAGAGAGTTGGCGTGCAGGGACACATCGTTATCGTTTGACCAACTTGTCGACATGGCCATTCGGCTGGACACCCTGCTCGCCACCCGTGGACGGCCCGGAGGGGGTTCGTTCATTTCACCCTCCAGCACCTCCGAGCCGTGCCCTATGGAGCTCGGGGGTGCTGGCGCTAGAGAACGGAGGAATAGGAACCCGAGGGGGGCCGTTCCCTGCACTAACTGTGGTCGTGGAGGGCACACCGCGGCTAGGTGTTGGGGAGGGTCCCCTGGTGGAGGAGAGGGCAGGCCACGCATTGGGGGGTCCCCCCAGGTGAGTAGGCGCCCTACTTACCCAGAGCTTTCTGTCGTTCACCTAACCTTGCCTGTTTGTTTTCCACAGGTTGCACCTCGGTCCCAGCATAAGGCGCTAGTAGATTCAGGCGCAGCTGGGAATTTTGTAGATCGCCAGTTCTGTGTAGAGTTAGGGATTCCTCTCCTTCCCGTTGATAAGCCTTTCCCTGTTCATGCCCTAGATAGCCGTCCGTTAGGATCTGGGTTGATTAGGGAAGTTACGGCACCCCTTAAGATGATGGCGCAGGAGGGTCATGTGGAAACAATTCAGCTCTATTTGATTGACTCTCCTGCGTATCCGGTGGTGCTGGGGCTTCCCTGGTTGATGACCCATGATCCTACTATTTCGTGTCGAGAAAGCTCTTAAAGGGTGGTCTGCCCAGTGTGAGGGTCGGTGTCTGGGTGTTTCCATAGGGGCGACCTCGGTGGAAAGTCCGAATCTAATGCCAGCACTGCATATTCCCCCCGAGTATGAGGATTTGAAAATGGTGTTTAGTAAAACTAGGGCGGCGCAGCTGCCACCTCATAGACTGGGGGATTGTGCGATAGATCTCCAGTCAGGAGCAGCTCTCCCGCGGAGCCATGTGTATCCCTTGTCTCAAGAGGAGAGGAAGGCAATGGAAACTTACATCGCTGAGTCTCTGAGACAGGGATACATACGGCCCTCCACTTCACCCGCTTCCTCAAGTTTCTTTTTTGTGAAGAAAAAGGATGGAGGTCTGCGCCCGTGTATTGATTACCGCGGTCTCAATCAGATTACGGTGAAGTACAGCTATCCACTTCCTCTGATTGCGACTATGACGGAGTCATTACACGGTGCTCAGTTCTTCACAAAATTGGATCTCAGGAGCGCATATAACTTGGTGCGCATTAGAGAGGGCGATGAATGGAAGACAGCGTTTAGCACGACCTCCGGACATTACGAGTATCTCGTCATGCCATATGGGTTAATGAATGCTCCCTCAGTCTTCCAATCCTTCGTCGATTAGATTTTCCGGGACATGCAGGGACAGGGAGTAGTCGTGTACATAGACGATATTCTGGTCTACAGCCCTACCCGAGCAGAGCATGTAGCCCTGGTGCGCCGAGTATTGAGGAGGCTGTTGGAGCATGACCTATATGTCAAGGCAGAGAAATGTCTGTTCTTTCAGAAGTCGGTCTCCTTTCTGGGTTATCAGTTGTCTGCGTCAGGGGTGAAGATGGAGGTGGACCGGGTGTCAGCTGTGCGTAATTGGCAGACCCCAACCACTGTGAAGGAGGTGCAACAGTTCTTGGGTTTTGCGAATTATTACCGGAAGTTTATCCGGGGTTTTGGACAGGTGGCAGCTCCCATAACGTCTCTGTTGAAGGGGGGGTCCGGTGCGCTTGCGGTGGTCAGCTGAGGCGGACAGGGCTTTGGGAGACTGAAGGACCTGTTTACCTCGGCGCCGGTGTTGGCGCATCCGGATCCCTCTTTACCTTTCCAGGTAGAGGTAGACGCGTCAGAGGCCGGTATAGGGGCCGTTCTCTCCCAACGGTCTGGCACACCACCTAAACTCCGTCCCTGTGCCTTTTATTCTAAAAGCTCAGTCCGGCGGAGCGGAATTATGACGTAGGAGACAGGGAGCTGTTAGCCGTGGTACAGGCCCTAAAGGTGTGGCGGCATTGGCTTGAGGGGGGCTCAACACCCTTTCCTCATTCTAACTGACCACCGTAACCTGGAATACATCCGGGCAGCTAGGAGATTGAATCCTCGCCAGGCCCGCTGGACTATGTTTCTAGCCCGGTTTGTGTTTAAAATTACTTACATCCCTGGGTCCCAGAACGGGAAGGCAGATGCCCTGTCTCGGCGGTATGACGCGGAGGAGAGGTCCGTTGAGCCCACGCCCATACTACCAGAGTCTTGTCTGGTTGCACCGGTGGTATGGGAGGTTGATGCCGAGATCGAGCGGGCGTTACGCACCGACCCAAGTCCTCCACAGTGTCCAGTGGGTCGGACGTACGTTCCGCTCGAGTGCCGCGATCGCCTCATTTATTGGGCTCATACGTCCCCCCTCCTCTGGACATCCAGGTATCGGCCGGACAGTTCACTGCCTTAGCACTAAGTACTGGTGGCCAACGTTAGCCAGGGATGTGAGGATTTATGTCTCCTCCTGTTCGGTGTGTGCCCAGTGTAAGGCGCCCAGACATTTGCCCAGGGGTAAGCTACAACCCCTGCCCGTTCCACAACGACCCTGGTCCCACCTCTCGGTGGATTTTGTTACCGACCTTCCCCCCTCACAGGGGAATACTACCATCCTGGTCGTTGTGGATCGGTTCTCGAAGGCCTGTCGTCTCCTTCCCCTGCCGGGTCTACCCACTTCCCTACAGACCGCTGAGGCTCTGTTTACCCATGTCTTCCGGCATTACGGGGTACCCGAGGATATAGTGTCTGATCGAGGCCCCCAGTTCACCTCCAGAGTGTGGAGAGCGTTTATGGAACCGTTGGGGGTTTCGGTAAGCCTTACCTCGGGTTACCATCCGGAGAGTAATGGGCAGGTTGAACGTGTTAACCAGGATGTGGGTAGGTTTCTGAGGTCATATTGTCAGGGCCGGCCGGAGGAGTGGGCGAAATACGTTCCTTGGGCCGAGATGGCACAGAACTCTCTCCGCCACTCCTCCACTCAACTAACCCCTTTCCAGTGTTTATTAGGGTACCAGCCGGTTCTGGCACCTTGGCACGAGAGCCAGATCGAGGCCCCTGCGGTGGATGAGTGGATACGGCGCTCGGAGGAGACATGGAACGCTGCCCACGTACATCTGCAGCGGGCCATCCGTCGGCAGAAAACGAGCGCCGATCTCCACCGCAGTGAGGGGCCTGTGTACGCACCTGGAGATCGAGTCTGGCTCTCGACCAGAAACCTGCCCCTCCGCCTGCCCTGCCGGAAGCTGGGTCGGCGGTTTGTGGGGCCATTCAAAGTCCTGAGGAGGTTGAACGAGGTGTGTTACAGGTTAGAACTGCCTGTTGATTATAGGAATATTAACCCCTCGTTCCATGTGTCTCTCCTCAGGCCGGTGGTAGCTGGTCCACTCCAGGAGTATGAGATAGAGGAGACTCCTCCGCCCCCGTTGGACATCGAGGGGGCTCCGGCGTACACTGTGAGGTCCATCCTTGATTCTAGACGCCGGATGGGGGGTCTTCAATATCTCGTGGAGTGGGAGGGGTACGGTCCGGAGGAGCGGTGCTGGGTGCCGAGGAGGGACATATTAGACCAGTCCCTGCTGACCGAGTTCCATCGGGGTCATCCTACGCGCCCTGCTCCGCGTCGTCCTGGTCGTCCCCGAGGCCGGGGTCGGCGCACGGCTGGAGCCGCGCGTCAAGGGGGGGGTACTGTCACGGTTTCGGCTGAGGCTGCCCCTCCTCCTTGTTCGGGCAGGCTTCGGCGGTCGTCGTCCCCAGAGTACTAGCTGCCACCGTTCGATGTTTCATGTTTGTTTGGTTTTGTCTGTTTGTACACCTGTCCCTTGTTAGTGTTTGATTGTGTTCCCTATTTAGTTTCGTAATTTGGGTCAGGTGTTATGAGTGATTGTTTTTGTCAGCTGTGTTCTTGTGTATGGGGTTTTCGCTCCTAGTGTGTTTTTTCGAGTCCGCACTGTGTGCGCCTTTTCTTATTTTTACGCACGGGTTATTGTGTGCGTTTTGTCGCTCTTGACCCCCGGTTGGGTTGGCTATTTTCTCCTGTTTGGGAGTTGTTTGACCACTAAAGACTGTTGACGAACACCTTTTGTGCCTGCGCTTGATTCCCTGCACCACATCCACACTCAGCTGTTCTGACAGAACCATATGCCATGGCCGTCACAGTCACCAGATCTCAACCAAATTGAACACTTATGGGAGATTCTGGAGCGGCTCCTGACACAGCATTTTCCACCACCATCAACAAAACACCAAAGGATGGAATTTCTTGAGGAAGAGTGGTGTCGCTTCCCTCCAATAGAGTTCAGACACTTGTAGAATCTATGCCAAGGTGCATTGAAACTATTTTGCCTCATGGTGGCTCAACGCCCTATTAAAGACACTATGTTGGTGTTTCCTTTATTTTGGCAATTACATGTAGATCCACACATGTTATTGTCTATATCATGCAGAATTGTCATCTCATTGTTCCTTAGGGAGCTCGTTCTATAATACAGACGTTGGTGATTTCTGTCCCAGGTAGTTGCAAAAATCTGGTAACTTTCCCCAAATTCCCTTTTGGAAGGTTTCCTGAATCAGGAGGGAATAAACAGTAAATCTGGAATCTTCAAACAGGATTTCTGGAAAACCTGGGGATTATGGGAAAGTTGGTGGATTTTTGCAACTCTAGTCCCAGGAGACTGAACTGTGGGCACGTTTTTATTCCTGCCCAGCACAAACATCTCATTCAACTAATCATGGTCTTCCATTTAGACCACAATTAGTTGAGTGAAGTGTTAGTAGAGTGCTGGAACCTGGACACTCCTGTGTAAACTGTGGCTGTCTTGACTACAATTGTCTAAATACAGGTGCCATGTTTTCTTTTGCTAATCCATGCAGGTTTGTCATCTCATAAGGAGTGGAGAAGCCCTATGCACCATAAACCTTAATACTGGAGTAACTTCCTGTCAGAGAATCTGTGATTAGAGGGTTAGACAGGAGGCCCTGGGCCAATGGGAGGTCACGGGTGAGGGCTTGGGGGTCAGAGAGAGTGGGCTAGTATGTTAGACCATTCCATTGGTCCTTATGTGAAATCTCCACCAATCTGGGGCACCGAGCCATGCAAAATGAACTGACCCAGTAAGAGGGGACATTACAGACATGAAGATAGAACTCCCCCAACACTCCTCACATTGAGTTGCTGCATCTGATTTAAAGGCCCCCTTATAGTCCTCAATAATCAACAATGTAATACTTATTACAGGTTAACTCTCTTGCTTTCTTTCAAGCACACTCAGTACTTCTATCCATCCCTCTCCAGGTGCTAGAGACAGAACATTCCAAGGACCTCCAGAGCCTTCTGACCAATTACCTGCCATCTCTCCAGAGCACAGAGAAGTAGGCTCCATTTGTAATAGTATACTTATGCAACGTCACTAGTCCTGTCTGTGTGATATAGCAGATAATCAAGGTCTTCACTAGTGCTGTCTGTGTGATATAGCAGATAATCAAGGTCTTCACTAGTGCTGTCTGTGTGATATAGCAGATAATCAAGGTCTTCACTAGTGATGTCTGTGTGATATAGCAGATCATCAGGTCTTCACTAGTGCTGTCTGTGTGATATAGCAGATAATCAAGGGTCCCTGGTTGGGTTTACTGTACTTCAGAACTCATGTTCTCTCCCTCGAAAACTCTCCCAGACTTCAATAAAAACGTGTTCTTCCGCCTGTCCCCAGACAACACTTATAGCTTATGATTCAAAAGTCAAAAATCAAGTCTCATGTCCAGGGTGAATAACACTTTTATTAATGTTGTGACGTCACGAGAGGCTACACAGCTTTCAGCGGGATTGCTCAAGTAGTGCAAGGAGACAAGGTTCAAACAAAACAAGGATTTTATTATAGGTCTTGGGAAATTAACGAAAATATAACAAAATTCTGTTCTCTTGTGGCTCTTTAAGGGTTAACAGTTCAGGGATGTCTCTTCCACATCCAAAGTCATACTTCTCACTCGCTCAGATAACTTTTCCCCAGCCTTACTGTAGTCCACGTTGCAGCTAGTGGCCAACCCAGCAAAAAGTCCTTCCAAATGTCTCTCCCGTATTTCCACAGGTGCATATATACAAAGGTGAGTATTTCCCAAAGGTAAGTATCTCCAAATCCTTATATTCATCATGGAAGTGGACGTGCAGCACTCTTGTCCTCCAGAGAGCCCAGCTTGGAGACCGTGTCTCTTCCCTTCAACAAACCTCCAGCTCATCAGCTCCTGATTGGTTTCAGCTGCGTGGGAAGATTGGCCATAGAGGGTTGGAGTTCCCGACCATACCAGCAGATGGAGCCATAGCTGTCTGGGTTTGCAGCCATCTCAGGGGATGTAACGTCCCTCCAGGACACAGCCTCTCGTGACATCACACATCCCCCTCCTCGGGACCGACGTCCTCGTCGGGGTAAAGGCAGCGAAGAAGGCATCACGCCGGGAGAGGGCGTCCGCATTGCCGTGGTGCTTGCCAGCCTGCTCTCTCTTCAACTCCTCCACCTCTAGGACCAGGGACTCAGCCTCCTGTTGTCTCTCCTTGAGTTTCTTACTGAACGCATCAGCCTTGGTTTTAGCAGAGTTTAGCTTCTGTTGAGCAGCTTTCAGTTCCTTCTCTCTCTCTGCCTCCGCATTCTTCATCTTGTTCTCCAACACCTTGTACTTCTCCTCTGCCTTCTTCTGGACCTCCTTACTACTGCGCAGGGTCTCCTCACACTCCTCGATGGTCCTGCGCAGCCTCTCCAGCTCCTCCTGTTGCTTATGGAAGGAGCTCTGTTGGAGTTTAGCCTGGAGGATATCTAACTCTTCTGTCTTCATGTCTAACTGTTGCTTTAACAAACGATACCTCTCAGCGGTCCCCTTCAGACCAGACAGTTCTTTGTCCAGATTCTGTAGCTCCGTCTCTGTGTCGGTCTGGGCACCTGCCATCCCTATCAGAGCCCGGGCGGGAGTGAGTAACTCGGAGGATTGCACCGGAGCCTTCCCAGGATGAGTCTTGCCTCTCCGTTTCCGAGGTACTCGGGTTATCCTCTCCTGAGACTCTCTCCAGAGTGGGTAAAAGGCTGGGCAGTCTCGTCCAATTAGGACAGGGACGGGGAGGGAATCAACCACCCCCGCCGTCGTGTGTATGGTTCCCTGTGTGCTGGTCATTGTAAGTTCAGTAATGGGGTATTCTCTGGTGTCCCCATGGACACAGGAAACTGGGAGGACTTTCCCCGGGGGTCAGACACGTTGGGCCCACCAAATCCCTTACGCACCAGGGTGGCCCGGCTACCAGAATCCAGTAAGGCCTCCACATCATGGTGATTCACAGTTACTGGGCAGGTGGGGGGTCGATCTGGGCCGCCATCTACGACTCCCAAGAGCGAGGCAAACGGTGTGTGGGTGCTGAGCTGGAGGACTCCGCAGTGGGCATAGGTTCATCGGCTGGTTTCCCACACTGCCAGGAGATATGTCCCATCTCCCCACACCGGTAACACTGTCGAGTTTCCCCCCTCCTGGTGTACTCTTCTTGGACCCGCCTGGTTTCTGGCTCCCCCTGGAGCCGGGATAAGTCCTGACGTGGCTGGGTTCGAGACCTTGGGGTCCTTTGGACGGGTTCTTCCCATTTGTGGTGGGGCCGCACTCCTGGGGTCTTTTCGGGAAGCATTCAGCATCTCCGCTGTGGCCTGGTACTTTTCCACAGCTTCCACGGTCAGATCAGCCGTGGTCAAGGCCTGTTGACTGATGAACCGTTTTGCCTCATAAGGCAGGGCGCGTGAGGTAACGATCCACCACAACGGCCTCCACCACCGCCGCTGCTGTATTCCTCTGCGGATCCAGCCATTTCCTTGCGATTCGGACAAGTTCATGCATCTGCGCCCGAGGAGGTTGGTCTGGTTGGAAGGTCCAGCTGTGAAAGCGCTGGGCCATACCAAACTTTGTGAGTCCATATCTGCTGAGGATCTCAGACTTCAGGGCATCATAGTCAGTAACCTGGTCAGGGCCCAGGTCCCGGACAGCATTCAGCGATTCCCGGTTAGAAAGGGGGCTAACAGACCAACCCACTGTTGCTTGGGCCAGGCTTCCCTAGTGGCCGTGGCCTCAAATGCATGCAGGTATGCCTCAATGTCATCGGTAGCTCCCATCTTAGATATAAAGTCACTTGCCTTTATTGGGCGGGTATTTTGGACAACCCTCTGTCTCTGCAACTGCAATTCCTCTGCCTTCAGAAGGTTGGCTTTCTTTTGCTCCTCCAAGAGAGCCACGGTTGCTTGCATCTGGGCTTGCTGGCCAGCAACAAGGGCTTTCAATATGTCCTCCATTTCAGTCGGCGGGGAGCCTACGGCCAACTTGGAAAACTGGGTGATCAAACCTTCGGTATCCTCCTCTGACATGCACTATTAACGCTTGAGCGTGCCTGTATTCTCCACCATCTGTGATGTCACGAGAGGCTACACAGCTTTCAGCGGGATTGCTCAAGTAGTGCAAGGAGACAAGGTTCAAACAAAACAAGGATTTTATTATAGGTCTTGGGAAATTAACGAAAATATAACAAAATTCTGTTCTCTTGTGGCTCTTTAAGGGTTAACAGTTCAGGGATGTCTCTTCCACATCCAAAGTCATACTTCTCACTCGCTCAGATAACTTTTCCCCAGCCTTACTGTAGTCCACGTTGCAGCTAGTGGCCAACCCAGCAAAAAGTCCTTCCAAATGTCTCTCCCGTATTTCCACAGGTGCATATATCCAAAGGTGAGTATTTCCCAAAGGTAAGTATCTCCAAATCCTTATATTCCTCATGGAAGTGGACGTGCAGCACTCTTGTCCTCCAGAGAGCCCAGCTTGGAGACCGTGTCTCTTCCCTTCAACAAACCTCCAGCTCATCAGCTCCTGATTGGTTTCAGCTGCGTGGGAAGATTGGCCATAGAGGGTTGGAGTTCCCGACCATACCAGCAGATGGAGCCATAGCTGTCTGGGTTTGCAGCCATCTCAGGGGGATGTAACGTCCCTCCAGGACACAGCCTCTCGTGACATCACAATGTATATCAGACATCACTTGTGTCGACTAAAATATACACTGAATGTACAAAACATTAGGAACACCTGCTCTTTCCATGACAGACTGACCAGGTGAATGCTATGATGCCTTATTGATGTTACCTGTTGAATCCACTTTAAATCAGTGTAGATGAAGGGGAAGAGACAGGTTAAATAAGGATTTTTAAGCCTTGAGACAATTGAGACATGGGTTGTGTATGTGTGCCATTCAGAGGGTGAACGGTCAAGAAAATATTTAAGTGCCTTTGAACTGGGTATGGCAGTAGGTGCCAGGCGCACCGGATTTGAGTGTGTCAAGAACTGCACCGCTGCTGGGTTGACGCTCAACAGTTTCCTGTGTGTATCAAGAATGGTCCACCACCCAAAGGACATCCAAAGGACATCCAGCCAACTTGATACAACTGTGGGAAGCATTGGAGTCAACATGGGCCAGCATCCCTGTGGGAACGCTTTCGACACCTTGTAGAGTCCATGCCCCAACGAATTGAGGCTGTTCTGAGGGCAAAAGGGGGTGCAATGCAATATTAGGAAGGTGTTCCTAATGTTTTGTACACTTTGTATATCAAAGACCAGATTGAAGAATGGGACATAGATAAGTGAATATCAGTTCTTGCATTTGTATGAGTTTGTATGAATGAGTGGTTACAGGATATGTAGACGTTCCAAACTGACAGAAGGGTGTTCCATAATCTTTGTTTAGCAATGACTAAAAGTCCCAACTGGACAAGTCCAGAAATTAAAAATGTAAAAGTCCTTGAGAAACAGTCCATGGTCAACCCACGGCAGGCACGCTCTGAGGGATCCAATCCAGTGTTTGCAGCAGGCCTCTCCTGGGTTGTGATGTACTCAGTGAAAGAGAGAGATTGTCAGATTGCGCCGTAGGGCCAAGTATAATAAACTGCAATACCTCTCCAAAAATGATTAAACTAAATCACAATGAAGCAACAAAAGAACTACATTTACATTTACGTCATTTAGCAGACGCTCTTATCCAGAGCGACTTACAGTTAGTGAATACCTATATATATATTTTTAATTTTTATACTGGCCCCCCGTGGGAAGCGAACCCACAACCCTGGTGTTGCAAACGCCATGCTCTATCAACTGAGCTACATCCCTGCCGGCCATTCCCTCCCCTACCCTGGACAACTGTGCGCCGCCCATGAGTCTCCCGGTCGCGGCCGGCTGCGACAGAGCCTGGATTCGAACCAGGATCTCTAGTGGCACAGTTAGCACTGCGATGCAGTGCCTTAGACCACTGCGCCACTCAGGAGACAGGAAAGGAGTATAATCATATCAAAGCAAAAACAAATAATAATGGGGAAATCAATAAGGCTTGATACTGGCATTTCAACCTAAATAAATGGAGAAACTGGACAGTGGCTCAAGTAATGTTATCTGGTATCAACAAAGGTCAACGTCTATTCAGGAAAGTTCAGGTTCTCAATGGTCTCTGTCGTAAGAGCCAGTGGAGGGACACTAGTGACTCAAATAGTTCAGATGTGAGCTGGGAGTGAGTGTTCAGGCAGAAAAGTCTCTATAATCCACAATGACTTGTCGAGTGCGATCGAAAGGAATTTGCCTCAGTTGTTAGTCTATAGTGGTGCGGATGGAAAGAAGGGTAGGCTACTTCACTTAGGGAATGGTGAATGTGCATTAACGAGTGTAGCACAAAGCAGTAGAGAATGTTGTAATTATTCATAATTAGGTTTTAGATTAGGTGACTGAGGACATAAGGACATGTATATGTCTATTTATCTACTCAAAACATGTCACTACACCTCTACACCACCATTGGGACAAGACAATTTGACAGCCACCAGTATTCTCTACAATGCATATGTGATGTATTGAAACACTTAGACACTAAAAACACCCCCCTTTATTTTATTTGAAACAAGGTTAATTGTCTAGCTAATCACTCTCACTTCTTTATTCCACATGCAGGATTCTACATGCAGGACTTAGTCTGTAGTGGGTTGTCTGGTTGTGGGTAGGAAAACAGCTAATTATAGGCTAGCTAGTAGCTTCGTTAAGTTTTGGTTGCAGCGCTCTGAATAATTATAGCTAGTTTGCTAATATTTGATCAGCATGAATATCCGAAAATGGCTGGGCAGTGCAACCAACTGACAAGTTCTTTGTTCTTCAAAGATATGGCGGGCCTTTGTCAGCACTGCCGACTGTGCTATTGGCACTGAAACATGATTAACATTTTTGGGGCATCTACAGCAATGTACCAAAAATATGTTCGTCAACCTGAAGAACGTATTCAGTGAACACAGACTCTGAACACAGAGCATGTTACATCAATGAAAAGTCCAGCTGGCATTTGAGAGACCTGAGAAGTCAATTTAGCCAGGAAGGAGAATGGAATCTGAAACTTCTCATGGAATGATTTATTCATTAGTTTTCCCTCATGTAAGCCTACTGGTTGTTTGGCACATTGTTTAATGTATAGTAGGCCTTTGCTTTTCACTTCAATGCATAATTAATTTGCATTACACACAGTCGATGTGTGATAGCCTACTGTAAAAGTTACTATGGAAACGATGCAGCCTAGTTTTTCACCCCCTCCCTGTTCTCTCGCTATAGAGTGTGTGTGTCTGTGTGTGTGTGTGTGTGTGTGTGTGTGTGTGTGTGTGTGTGTGTGTGTGTGTGTGTGTGTGTGTGTGTGTGTTGCTCTATGAATGGGCATTTACTCTTATTTGTGGCAGATTGAAATGAGCTACTGTCATGTAGGAAATGTAACATCAGCTCTGAATATAGAATACGCACTTAGTTTGATTTAGTTATCTTTTCTGAAACTCTCCCACAGAGAGAAGTGGCAGCTTGGCTTACTGTAGGTTACGCTCATTGCTTAGTGTCACATTCTACAGAAATGTAGCCTATAGCTCTAATTATTGAAGTTCATGCTATGAAGCCTGTACAATGTTTGATAGCCTAGTGGTCCTCATCCTGTCCAGCTGATCTGTGTGTGTTGATAGACACAAATGATGTGTAGGCCTACGACAGATATGGTTGTTGATAGACACAAATGATGTGTAGACCTACGACAGATATGGTTGTTGATAACACAAATGATGTGTAGACCTACGACAGATATGGTTGCATTTCAGATACACTTGTAGTTAGTAATGGGGTGCATATCTTAATTGTGTTATTATATAAACAATGGTTGTTGATGTGTACGACTACATTTCAGATACATTTTTGTACATTTCAACAGCACTAGGACCATCATTTCAACAGCACCAGGACCATCATTTCAACAGCACCAGGACCATCATTTCAACAGTACTAGGACCATCATTTCAACAGCACCAGGACCATCATTTCAACAGCAGTAGGACCATCATTTCAACAGCACTAGGACCATCATTTCAACAGCAGTAGGATCATCATTTCAACAGCACTAGGATCATCATTTCAACAGCAGTAGGACCATTATTTCAACAGCACTAGGGCCATCATTTCAACAGCACTAGGACCATCATTTCAACAGCAGTAGGAACATCATTTCAACAGCACTAGGACCAATCTGGTCTCCTGAGTGGCGCAGTGGTCTAAGGCACTGCATCGCAGTGCTAGCTGTGCCACTAGAGATCCTGGTTCAAATCCAGGCTCTGCTGTAGCCGGCCGCAACTGGGAGACCAATGGGGCGGCGCACAATTGGCCCAGGGTAGGGGAGGGAATGGCAGGCAGGGAGGTAGCTCAGTTGATAGAGCATGGCGTTTGCAATGCCAGGGTTGTGGGTTTGATTCCCACGGGGGGCCAGTATGAAAATAATTATGTGTGCACTAACTGTAAGTCGCTCTGGATAAGAGCGTCTGCTAAATGTAAAATCTACCTTGTTTTATTAGGGCTCTAAAGCAATACTATTTGTGCCCCCCAAACAAGTTTCTATTGGACAAATTCAGGTATGTTTATCCCTGTTTCATTCCATTTTGCTTTCGTTTAAGAAACATTTTTCAACAAATTGGCGGAATGAATACACCCTGATCACACGTGAACAGTTCACTTTCATAGCCAAACAGTTTGTTGTATTCTTTCTTAGCAGTTACACCGACGGGCCCCGGTGGAAATAAATTAGTAAAACCAAAAGCTTACCTTGACTTGGAAGAGTTCCAGTGTTAGATAGTCATAGCCAGCTACCTAACATAGCATCCCTCTGTTTGAGCCGGGTGTTTGAGTAGGCTAAACTAGCCATTTGCATTTGCTAGCTAGTAAGTGAAACTGAAAAAAATGACAAAATATCTCTCTCTCTTGCTCCTCCTTCATTTTTGAAGAAATTCATTTGTTAAAAACTGTTCAACTATTGTCTTTCTCTCTCTTTGAGTCAACTACTCAATACATTTTATGCACTGCAGTGCTAGCTAGCTGTAGCTTATGCTTTCAGTACTAGATTCATTCTCTGATCCTTTGATTTGGTGGACAACATGTCAGTTCATGCTGCAAAAGGTCTTATAGGTTGGAGGATGTCCTGCGGAAGTTGTCATAATTACTGTGTAAGTCTATGGAAGGGGGTGAGAACCATGAGCCTCCTAGGTTTTGTATTTAAGTCAATGTACCCAGAGGTGGACGGAAGCTAGCTGTCATTGCAAAACAGTGTGTTTTAATCAATTATTTGGTTAAATATTAATGTATATATTTTTTTATAGTTGTATCTAAAAAGGATAACTTTTTTAATGTTTCACTATTATAAAAAAAAAAAATGAAATTCACTGAGGGGGATGGTCCTCCCCTTCCTCCTCTAAGGAGTTTCCACTGATTGCAGGGAATACTGACTGGAGATGTTCCGCCCTCCAAGGCCCCTGAACCTGTGTAGGGATGTGATTTGGATTGGACTGTGACTTTTTTATGTATTTTAATTTTGTGTGATGTAGTTTTCCCCCCTTTTCCACAATGGACATTTATATTTTCTCCAGTTTACTAACCGAACAGTAGGTGGAGGCATACACATTACGTGAACGTCATTATACTAGATAAGAAGAAGAAGAGGTAGAGGGACCACCCATACCTAAAAATGTATGCACACATGACTGTAAGTCGCTTTGGATAAAAGCGTCTGCTAAATGGCATATTATTATTATTATTATTATTATTATTAAGAGGTAGTTAGTCCATCAGTCCAATAGATGTCGATGTTGCACTGTGGTAGTGGGGAACAGGAAGTTCCGGATTGGCGCGCCCCATTGTTCAGAATAAAGAATGCGCCAGACCTGTGTTGTCAAGACGACAACTTTGTGTCCGTTTCTATTTATTACTACAGGTATGTAATAGCACGTTTAAACTTTCTAATATTGAAAGAACATGTCATAACATACTAGTTAACAAATACGTCAAGGTATTCTCCCATTTGGTAAAGTTATTATGTGTTCTTTTTGTGTCAAACCGAGTGAGTGAAAGAACGTGATAAAAACTATTTTACAAGTCACATAGCTAGAGGTTTGCGATTTGTCTGAGTGAATGTACATAATTTCGTCAAAGTAACTTAATAAAATAAACCATTTGAGATTTCTGTGTTCGTTTGACATGTTATTGGTTTTTGTGTAAAAATGTATAATCTTACGAGCTGTTAAAATGGCGTCCTCCATTCTGACGTTGGTTTAAAGTCCACATAGAAGATAATGGCCCCATGAGATATTTATGTAGTTGGTGCAGTATATTATTTTACTGTAGTAAATATACATTGTGTGTTCAGGGTTATTCGATCCACAAGTACACCACAAGTATGACAAAAACAATATTTGTACTGTTCTACATATGTTGGTAACCAGTTTTATAATAGCAATAAGGCGACTGAGGCATTGCATCGTGCCTAACAGCCCTTAGCCGTGGTATATTGACCATATAACACACCTCCTCTGGCCTTATTGCATAAATATACATGAGTTCTATCTTGGAAAAGTATTTATTAGCTTACAATTGTACAATTTATGCTCCCCTCATATAACCACGAAGACGGCCGGAAAGGCCCTAAAGTATTGGAGATTTTTCAGTTAATCTCGGTTAACCACCATCTCACACAAGGATAGAAAACATAACAAGCTAAGTATGGTGCAAAAGGAAATGGCTCAGTTGAAACAAAGACAGGAATTGGCTCAAAATACGCCTATGGAGAAAGAACCACTTAAAGGGTTAAAACAGAGCCAGGAAGTGGCTCTGTTATTTTTTACATAACAGGGTTTGGTCCCGCCACCATTGTTTCCAAAAACAGACTGAATAGAAGGAAGAGAAGTCAGATTGTGCCACTATTAAAGAATAAACAAGTGGGTGGGACGGTCAAGATGTTAAGATTGGAAACCATGATGGAGTAAACTAACCAGGGATGGATTAAGAAAAAGGTGTGTACTAGGAGCAAAAATGAAACTGTATAAAAACTGACAACTGAGTGTTGGAGAGTAGTTGCTCTGCAGACCAGCTCGGCTCTATTGCTTGTGTAATAAAGTCTATCTTGATTCTACGAAAACTCTGGAAGTACTTTGTTTTTACTGAGGATAAGGACAATTCTCCACAACATTGTCTGTTTCTCTTTATTACTACAGGCCGACTAGGATTAAATCTGAGGCCTGTAACATCAACAGTGAGGACAAACCCAGCCTGCCTCTCTCCTTCCACACTGAGTCCAAACCTACATTCACTGGGTCCTGATTGACAGTCGAGCCCAGTTTGCACCGCAGGTACAAGAGATGGCATCAGTGAAGCTGGAAGACTGCAGTCAAATACTGGAGCTGAATGTCAACATTAAAGATGAAGAAGAGGAGGAGAAGATTGGGAAATCTGTTTCTCATGGTAAGAGCAGGTTCGTTCCAACTTCCCACTGTGCATGAAAAGTTGCAGTAGAACTGTTAAATGATGAACTGTTTCAATGAGAAGGTAGATGTTATTTCATGCTACTGAGACTTGCATGGATGGCACCAGTATAGTCTGTTTTGGAATGGGTGGCCAGTAATAAACTGGCCCTGAACATCTAAAACTAAGAGCATTGTATTTGGTACAAATAATTTCCTAAGTTCTAGACCTCAGCTGAATCTGGTAATGAATGGTGTGGTTGTTGAACAAGTTGAGGAGACTAAATTACTTGGCATTACCTTAGATTGTAAACTGTCATGGTCAAAACATATAGATTCAATGGTTGTAAAGATGGGGAGAGGTCTGTCCGTAATAGATGCTCTGCTTTTTTGACACCACACTCCAAAAAGCAAGTTCTGCAGGCTCTAGATTTGTCTTATCTTGATTATTGTCCAGTCGTGTGGTTGAGTGCTGTAAGGAAAGACCTAGTTAAGTTAATAAGTATGTAGGTTATTGTCACGAGAATTGTTATCTCAATGGTTGAAGTCAAACACTTCTTAAATCTTTGAATAATTCCCGAGGTGTAAATCTCTAGTTTAAATAAATTAAACAATGACCCAATTCTGCAATGGTCAGCCTTTATTCATTGAGAGCGCTCTGCCATCTCAAGTTCAGAGTCCATGTTTTATACACACACATCAGAGTAAAAGTCCCACCCCGCTTTAGGCGGGCTATATTTTTCCACTGTACACATATAAATCATTATCATATCCTGCAACATGTTTCATAATCTCTTCCAAGCCTAACGGTTTCCTCCCCTCCCTAAATTGGGAGGCCTATTTCCTTATCTTGGTTTCACAGTTGTCACAAGTTGTCAAGCCTAACAGTTCTCCTTGTCCTTTGTTGTCTGGCCTAACTCCTACTCATATTGCTAAATAGTAACACAATGTCATAATCTTTACTTGTCCTAGGCACACACATTATTAGATTATAGTCTCATGATTCTAACACATTCCACAAAGTGGAGTGTAATAATTAGTCATTACCAAATTCTTCTATCAGTTATAGGTTAAGAACTTTTGTGAAAGAGCACAGTTTGAAAGATATGACATACAGACGCAAACCGGATGGACATCATGGAAATGATCAGAGAGGTTGAGGAGTAAAAACAAACAAAATAGAACTATTGTAAAATTGACTGTGTCCATAAAATGTATATAGTATGTATAAGCTGGAAGTAGAGGCCTAAGCGTTGTTGTTCACTAGTTTACTCCAATTAGGGGAGGGGTGGTGGGGTTGGAAAGTAATAAAGGAACATTTTATTTTTTTAAAGGATATGTGTATACAGTGAGGGAAAAAAGGATTTGATCCCCTGCTGATTTTGTACGTTTGCCCACTGACAAAGACAAGATCAGTCTGTAATTTTAATGGTAGGTTTATTTGAACAGTGAGAGACAGAATAACAACAAAAAAATCCAGAAAAACGCATGTCAAAAATATTATCAATTGATTTGCATTTTAATGAGGGAAATAAGTATTTGACCCCTCTGCAAAACATGACTTAGTACTTGGTGGCAAAACCCTTGTTGGCAATCACAGAGGTCAGACGTTTCTTGTAGTTGGCTACCAGGTTTGCACACATCTCAGGAGGGATTTTGTCCCACTCCTCTTTGCAGATCTTCTCCAAGTCATTAAGGTTTCGAGCCTGACGTTTGGCAACTCGAACCTTCAGCTCCCTCCTCAGATTTTCTATGGGATTAAGGTCTGGAGACTGGCTAGGCCACTCCAGGACCTTAATGTGCTTCTTCTTGAGCCACTCCTTTGTTGCCTTGGCCGTGTGTTTTGGGCTATTGTCATGCTGGAATACCCATCCACAACCCATGTTCAATGCCCTGGCTGAGGGAAGGAGGTTCTCACCCAAGATTTGACGGTACATGGCCCCGTCCATCGTCCCTTTGATGCGGTGAAGTTGTCCTGTCCCCTTGGCAGAAAAACACCCCCAAAGCACAATGTTTCCACCTCCGTGTTTGAAGGTGGGGATGGTGTTCTTGGGGTCATAGGCAGCATTCCTCCTCCTCCAAACACGGCGAGTTGAGTTGATGCCAAAGAGCTCGATTTTGGTCTCATTTGACCACAACACTTTCACCCAGTTCTCCTCTGAATCATTCAGATGTTCATGGGCAAACTTCAGACGGGCCTGTATATGTGCTTTCTTGAGCAGGGGGACCTTGCGGGCACTGCAGGATTTCAGTCCTTCACGGCGTAGTGTGTTACCAATTGTTTTCTTGGTGACTATGGCCCCAGCTGCCTTGAGATCATTGACAAGATCCTCCTGCGTAGTTCTGGGCTGATTCCAGCCAGGGCATTGAACATGGGTTGTGGATGGGTATTCCAGCATGACAATAGCCCAAAACACACGGCCAAGGCAACAAAGGAGTGGCTCAAGAAGAAGCACATTAAGGTCCTGGAGTGGCCTAGCCAGTCTCCAGACCTTAATCCCATAGAAAATCTGTGGAGGGAGCTGAAGGTTCGAGTTGCCAAGATTCAGTCTTCCCAGCCTGGTGCAGGTCTACAATTTTGTTTCTGGTGTCCTTTGACAGCTCTTTGGTCTTGGCCATAGTGGAGTTTGGAGTGTGACTGTTTGAGGCTGTGGACAGGTGTCTTTTATACTGATAACAAGTTCAAACAGGTGCCATTAATACAGGTAACGAGTGGAGGACAGAGGAGCCTCTTAAAGAAGAAGTTACAGGTCTGTGAGAGCCAGAAATCTTGCTTGTTTGTAGGTGACCAAATACTTATTTTCCACCATAATTTGCAAATAAATTCATTAAAAATCCTACAATGTGATTTTCAGGATTTTTTTCTTCTCATTTTGTCTGTCATAGTTGACGTGTACCTATGATGAAAATTACAGGCCTCTCTCATCTTTTTAAGTGGGAGAACTTGCACAATTGGTGGCTGACTAAATACTTTTTTTCCCCCACTGTACATACGTAGGTTAAAGAACAATCACACTCTGTATTGACTATATTCACTATACAGGCTCTCTGATGAACTGTCAGAGCCTTTGATGTTGTGAAATTCTTCCCACAGTCAGTACAGGAATGCAGATTCTCTCCTGTGTGTACTTGTAGGTGTATTTTTAACTTTGATAGAATTGAGAAACTCTCCTCACAATGTGGGCAGTGGTGAGACCTCTTAGCTTTGTGATCTTCCTGCTGTTGCTCTCTGGATGTAGAGAATGTCTCAACATGGTCTCCTGTGTGAACAACATCAGAAGAACCAGTCAGTTGGTGTGATATACAGTTGGGAGAACAAGTATTTGATACACTGCCGATTTTGCAGGTTTTCCTACTTACAAAGCATTCAGAGGTCTGTAATTTTTTATCATAGGTACACTTCAACTGTGAGAGACGGAATCTAAAACAAAAATCCAGAAAATCACATTGTATGATTTTTAAGTAATTCATTTGGACCTGGCCTAAAGCATCCGCCAACTCCTGGACAGTCTGTGTTGCAACGTGGCGTTGGTGGATGGAGCGAGACATGATGTCCCAGATGTGCTCAATTGGATTCAGGTCTGGGGAACGGGCGGGCCAGTCCATAGCATCAATGCCTTCCTCTTGCAGGAACTGCTGACACACTCCAGCCACATGAGGTCTAGCATTGTCTTGCATTAGGAGGAACCCAGGGCCAACCGCACCAGCATATGGTCTCACAAGGGGTCTGAGGATCTCATCTCGGTACCTAATGGCAGTCAGGCTACCTCTGGTGAGCACATGGAGTGCTGTGCGGCCCCCCAAAGAAATGCCACCCCACACCATGACTGACCCACCGCCAAACCGGTCATGCTGGAGGATGTTGCAGGCAGCAGAACGTTCTCCACGGCGTCTCCAGACTCTGTCACGTCTGTCACATGTGCTCAGTGTAAACCTGCTTTCATCTGTGAAGAGCATAGGGCGATAGTGGCCAATTTGCCAATCTTGGTGTTTTTCTGGGAAATGCCAAACGTCCTGCACGGTGTTGGGCTGTAAGCACAACCCCCACCTGTGGACGTCGGGCCCTCATACCACCCTCATGGAGTCTGTTTCTGACCGTTTGAGCAGACACATGCACATTTGTGGCCTGCTGGAGGTCATTTTGCAGGGCTCTGGCAGTGCTCCTCCTGCTCCTCCTTGCACAAAGGCGGAGTTAGCAGTCCTGCTGCTGGGTTGTTGCCCTCCTACGGCCTCCTCCACGTCTCCTGATGTACTGGCCTGTCTCCTGGTAGCGCCTCCATGCTCTGGACACTACACTGACAGACACAGCAAACCTTCTTGCCACAGCTCGCATTGATGTGCCATCCTGGATGAGCTGCACTACCTGAGCCACTTGTGTGGGTTGTAGACTCCGTCTCATGCTACCACTAGAGTGAAAGCACCGCCAGCATTCAAAAGTGACCAAAACATCAGCCAGGAAGCATAGGAACTGAGAAGTGGTCTGTGGTCACTACCTGCAAAACCAGTCCTTTATTGGGGGTGTCTTGCTAATTGCCTATAATTTCCACCTGTTGTCTATTCCATTTGCACAACAGCATGTGACATTTATTGTCAATCAGTGTTGCTTCCTAAGTGGACAGTTTGATTTCACAGAAGTGTGATTGACTTGGAGTTACATTGTGTTGTTTAAGTGTTCCCTTTATTTTTTTGAGCAGTGTAGTTTATACCCAAGCCTTGCCTATGGTTGACCAATTAGAATTCCTTGCAATAAAATGGGGCCAATAGCCAAATACCAAGTATCCCGTTTCAGGCTCAATGTATAGACCATTTGGACCAATGCTAACTTGCCACATGTAGCTATGAGTCCCGGACTGGAACCCCTACATAGATACTAAACAGATGTTGAACTGAAAAACAACTGTTTCCATTGATCGTTAATTCCCTGTGTTGTATATTTATCTTGGAATACTCTTGCACACTGTATATAGGCTAATGTATCAATCAGTCATTTGTTCATGTCATCACACAGCATGCAAGTCATTGAAATGCAATCAATCATTTTTGGTTTCAAAATAACAAAGCAACTCTTGATTCATTAGCGTAAACAATAAATAAAACGTTCCATTTCGGAAATTGCATTCAGGGATCAATGCAACTGTTTTTAGTCTTTGCTGTAATAAAGGCTTAACAATAAAACGTTACAACAGACTCTCTGGTACGCTTATCATTTATTTAGTATTTAGTTCGCTTCAACCTGTCAGACAAGCTCAGTGCATATGGTGGATTTGATTACCTGGATGTGCGTATATACTTCAGCTTTTGTATTTGATTTGATTAAAACACACCATTCACCCTCTGAATGGCACACATACACAATCCATGTCTCAATTGTCTCAAGGCTTAAAAGTCCTTAATTAATCTGTCTCCTCCCCTTCATCGACACTGAAGTGGATTTAACAAGTGGCATCAATAAGGGATCATAGCTCTCACCTGGTCAGTCTATGTCATGGAAAGAGTTCATAATGTTTTGTACACTCAGTGCATATCACACCAATTGACTTTTTTTTATTCTGTTCACACAGGTGACGTTGAGACATTCTCTACATCCAGAGAGCAACAGCAGGAAGATCGCAGAGCTAAGAGGTCTCACCACTGCCCACATTGTGAGGAGATTTTCCCAATTCTATCAAAGCTAAAAATACACCTAAAAATACACACAGGAGAGAATCTGTATTCCTGCACTGACTGTGGGAAGAGCTTCACACGATCACAGGATCTGACAGTTCATCAGAGAGTGCACACAGGAGAGAAGCCTTACTCCTGCTCTGATTGTGGGAAGAGTTTCTCTCGACTGGACAGCTTAAAAATTCATGAACGTATACATACAGGAGAGAAGCCTTACTCCTGCCCTGACTGTGTAAAATGCTTCACAAGATCAGCTGAGTTAAAAATTCATCAGAGAACACACACAGGAGAGAAGCCTTACTCCTGCTCTGATTGTGGGAAGGGTTTCTCTCGACTGGGCAACTTAAAAACACATGAACGTATACACACAGGAGAGAAGCCTTACTCCTGCCCTGACTGTGGGGCAAGTTTCTCTCGACTGGATACCTTTAAAAACCATGAACGTATACATACAGGAGAAAAGCCTTACTCCTGCTCTGACTGTGTAAAATGCTTCACAACATCATCTGACCTAAATGTTCATCAGAGAACACACACAGGTGAGAAGCCTTACTCCTGCTCTGACTGTGGAAAGATGTTCTCTCGACTGGGCCACTTTAAAAAACATGAACGTATACACACAGGAGAGAAGCCTTACTCCTGCTCTGAATGTGGGGCAAGTTTCTCTCAACTGGGCACCTTAAAACAACATGAACCTATACATACAGGACAAAAGCCTTACTCCTGCTCTGACTGTGTAAAATGCTTCACAAGATCAGCTGAGTTAAAAATTCATCAGAGAACACACACAGGAGAGAAGCCTTACTCCTGCTCTGATTGTGGGAAGAGTTTCTCTCGACTGGGCAACTTAAAAACACATGAACGTATACACACAGGAGAGAAGCCTTACTCCTGCTCTGAATGTGGGACAAGTTTCTCTCAACTCAGCACCTTAAAACAACATGAACGTATACACACAGGAGAGAAGCCTTACTGCTGCTCTGAATGTGGGACAAGTTTCTCTCAACTTGGCTCCTTAAAACAACATGAACGTATACACACAGGAGAGAAGCCTTACTTTTGCTCTTAATACGGCAAGAGTTTCTCCTGATTGGGCAACGTAAAAACACACCAACGGTTACACACTGGAGAGAAGACTTATCACTGCACTGACTGTGAGACGAGATTCTACAGATAGGGCAATTTAAAAAGACACCAACGCATACATAAGAAGTGGTAGTGGATTGGATCAAATGAAGAAAGCGTAGAACACTATTGTAATCCTATTGTTTCTCACTGTGAGAGAACTGTGCAGAGGAAAGAGCGCATTATAGAATGTTAGCCTCTCTTTACTTTACTGATCAGTGTTGCACCTTGTCAGTTTTGCTGTGTTCAGATAGCTTCTACTGTAAAGATATTGAGATGACCTTGGATTTGCCCTTAGGGTTGAATATCCTCTGTGATGCGTCTCACAATGGAGTCTGATGGTTGACTGGGTGGTACTGCTTCCCTCTGCAGTTTTCTGTGGGAATGAGCTAGTAGACACAACATACACTGAGTGTACAAAACATTAAGGACACCTGCTCTTTCCATGACATAGACTGACTAGGTGAACCCAGGTGAAAGATATGATCCTTAATGATGTAGTTGTGGTGTATTTATTATGGATCACCATTAGCTTTCAGCAGAAAACAAGAAACTGCAGTTGCAGTGGGCTAAGGAATGAAAACACTGGACACTGGAGAATTTGAAAAACATTGCCTGGTCTGATGAATCCCGGTTCCTGCTGTTTCACGCTGATGGGAGGACTAGGGTATGGAGAAAACCACATACAGTGGGGAAAAAAAGTATTTAGTCAGCCACCAATTGTGCAAGTTCTCCCACTTAAAAAGATGAGAGAGGCCTGTAATTTTCATCATAGGTACATGTCAACTATGACAGACAAATTGAGGAAAAAATATCCAGAAAATCACATTGTAGGATTTTTTATGAATTTATTTGCAAATTATGGTGGAAAATAAGTATTTGGTCACCTACAAACAAGCAGGATTTCTGGCTCTCACAGACCTGTAACTTCTTCTTTAAGAGGCTCCTCTGTCCTCCACTCGTTACCTGTATTAATGGCACCTGTTTGAACTTGTTATCAGTATAAAAGACACCTGTCCACAACCTCAAACAGTCACACTCCAAACTCCACTATGGCCAAGACCAAAGAGCTGTCAAAGGACACCAGAAACAAAATTGTAGACCTGCACCAGGCTGGGAAGACTGAATCTGCAATAGGTAAGCAGCTTGGTTTGAAGAAATCAACTGTGGGAGCAATTATTAGGAAATGGAAGACATACAAGACCACTGATAATCTCCCTTGATCTGGGGCTCCACGCAAGATCTCACCCCGTGGGGTCAAAATGATCACAAGAACGGTGAGCAAAAATCCCAGAACCATACGGGGGGACCTAGTGAATGACCTGCAGAGAGCTGGGACCAAAGTAACAAAGCCTACCATCAGTAACACACTACGCCGCCAGGGACTCAAATCCTGCAGTGAAAGACGTGTCCCCCTGCTTAAGCCAGTACATGTCCAGGCCCGTCTGAAGTTTGCTAGAGTGCATTTGGATGATCCAGAAGAGGATTGGGAGAATGTCATATGGTCAGATGAAACCAAAATAGAACTTTTTGGTAAAAACTCAACTCGTCGTGTTTGGAGGACAAAGTATGCTGAATTGCATCCAAAGAACACCATACCTACTCTGAAGCAAGGGGGTGGAAACATCATGCTTTGGGGCTGTTTTTCTGCAAAGGGACCAGGACGACTGATCCGTGTAAAGGAAAGAATGAATGGGGCCATGTATCGTGAGATTTTGAGTGAAAACCTCCTTCCATCAGCAAGGGCATTGAAGATGAAACGTGGCTGGGTCTTTCAGCATGACAATGATCCCAAACACACTGCCCGGGCAACGAAGGAGTGGCTTCGTAAGAAGCATTTCAAGGTCCTGGAGTGGCCTAGCCAGTCTCCAGATCTCAACCCCATAGAACATCTTTGGAGGGAGTTGAAAGTCTGTGTTGCCCAGCGACAGCCCCAAAACATCACTGCTCTAGAGGAGATCTGCATGGAGGAATGGGCCAAAATACCAGCAACAGTGTGTGAAAACCTTGTGAAGACTTACAGAAAACGTTTGACCTGTGTCATTGCCAACAAAGGGTATATAACAAAGTATTGAGAAACTTTTGTTATTGACCAAATACTTATTTTCCACCATAATTTGCAAATAAATTCATTAAAAATCCTACAATGTGATTTTCTGGAGAAAAAAAACCTAATTTTGTCTGTCATAGTTGACGTTTACCTATGATGAAAATTACAGGCCTCTCTCATCTTTTTAAAAGTGGGAGAACTTGCACAATTGGTGGCTGACTAAATACTTTTTTCCCCCACTGTACATGCATCCATGCCGTGTGTCAGCATTGCAGGATGGTGGTGGTGGTGTAGGGTGTGATTTCATGGCACACATTGGGCCCCTTGATGAAGGTGGAGCAACATTTTGAATGCCACAGGATATCTAAACATCATTGCCAATCAGGTGCATCCCTTCATGGCAGCAGTTATCCATCTGCAAACATATTTCTTTCAGCAGGATTATGCCCCATGCAACAAGGCTTGTCCAGGAATGGTTCCAAGAACATGACACTGTAGTGACCAAAAGAACATGATAATACCATGGTATTTATTTCATGGTACTACCATGTCAGGAACACACCATGGTAGTTGCACCAGTACCATGGTATTTTCCTGACATGGTAGTACCATGGTATTCTTTAGAAACATAGAGAGAAGATACGGCCAGATCTGTCATAACAGCCCGGAAGTAAAGCCAGATTGAATTTACAATATAGGGGGGTTGGCAACTAGGTTTGGCCTCCAGTCAATTTGTTGCTGAGCTTGTAGCTAGTCTGCGGGCCAGAACATAATTAGCCTATTAACAAATAGCCTATAGCTGCCCAATTCATAGTCCTACACAGTGAAGCTACACTACACATTTAACATGTGGTTAGTGGGCTAATCAATTCAATGACCATAACATAATAATGTCCATCTGATTACAGTGGTAAAATCACCAATGTCTATATTACAGTTTTTCTCCATTGGTTTGGCTCATTTCTTGAAACAGAAATTACATTCTCAAAACTCTAAGATCATTTGGCAAAACAGTCTTACAGTTCAGCACAACACTATAGCTCACTTGCAAAAGCTCATATCTCTCCTAAAACTGTTCACTCATGCTTCAAAACTAAATTCCTTTCCCATATAAGGAGTCAGTGCCACGAAAATGGCAAAGATCCTTCTCAATTGCTTTGGCTCATTTCTTGAAACAGACCGGACGTTCTCAACACTCTTGGTGCTTTAGCCAAAATAACGTGGATGGTTCGGCACAACACCATGGTTCACCTGCAAAAGCTCATACCTCTCCCAAAACAGTTCACGCATGTGTCAAAACTAAATTTCCTTCTCATTTAAACAGTCAGTGCCCCCAAAATGCTTCGTCCCTTTGGCATTGTGTAAGCACTGCAAGTCAAAATGTTTAGATGTTTTGTCACTATGGCAGAGGACCATTGAAATATCCCTCATGTCCACCTTTCAGTCTTAGCCCAGTCCTTCATTGACAATGGTTACTGTACTGTTTTTTGTCTAGCTAACAGAATACAATTGTGTATAAAACTGAAAAAAATAAATAGGATTTTAGGGTAAGAGTAGCCTCCAAGGTTTGACATCACACATTGCACTCATACTGCCAAGGAAATTGTAACCATTATCATTCACACACATAAAGTAACTTCCATACATCAGAGTAAAAATAAAATGTATACAGCATAATATACTGTAATATAAACACACAAACAAAAAACAATGAAAATTATATGCAGCCTACAGTGCTGTAAATAAAGCTGGAGTTTCACAACTAACAGTTCTTCACTGGTCGCTGTCCTCACCCTCCTGGCCATCCACACGCTGCTGTCTGTCTGGCCACAGATTCTCGTCCACATCACAGCGTATATTCTCCCCTTGCGATGCAACGAGGGAAGAAACGGCGTGCATGTCGCAACCATCCCCTACACTGATCTCCTGTAATATCCTCACACGCAGCGTCCATTGCATGGAGCAGGGACCTCTGATCTTGAGCCCGATGCTCATACACTCTCCACCTCCAAGCGGAGAAATACTCCTCAATAGGATTGAGGAAAGGAGAGTAAGGTGGTAGGAACACCATGACCATCCTTGGATGAGTAGTGAACCAGGCCCTGATGAGCGGGCCACGGTGGAAATTCACATTGTCCCATACAATGACATATTGTGGTAGGTGAGGCCCTACGAGACCGCTCTCATTTTCAGGGATCAAATCAACATGAAGGCGGTCCAAGAAGATGAGGAGCTTCTGTGTATTGTATGGGCCAAGACTGGGGATGTGAGTGGCCACACCATTCTCCGATATGGCAGCACACATAGTTATATTGCCCCCTCGCTGGCCTGGGACATCCACCATGGCCCGGTGGCCAATAATATTCGGCCACGTCTTCGGCCCTTGGCCAGGTTGAAGCCAGCTTCATCCACAAACACGAGGATGTGATGGGTCTCGTTTCCTTCCAATGCCATTATTCTCTACAATAGCGTAAAAAAGAAAACATCAAATCAGTCATACAGAAGAGTCATACACTACAGTTACAGACAATTACATAGGAATGTTCTATGTTCTCCACAAGTTCAATATACTACTGGCCACTACTCCAGTGGTTCCAAACCTGGGGTACATGTACCCCTATGCAGAGGTACTACAGGGGGTATTTGACAGAAAGGGGAGGGGGGAAATCATCAATGACTAGACTTACTGAAATGTTACAGTAAAACCCACAGTATTAGATAGATTTACATGGGAGGCACTAATTGCAGCTCTTTGACCCCTTTTCTTATTGTATGTTATATTCTTCAAAATAAGGATTATAATGATAATTGCATCATACAGTAAGCTGCAGTTTTTAGGCGAAATGTTGAAGTCAGATAAATCAAATACTTCCATACCTGGATTACCTGGATACACAAATCAGGTAAAGTGGGTACTGAAGCCAAAAAAGTTTGGGAACCACTGCTTAATTGTAAAAATGTTATAATGATGGACAACCAGTAACTGACTTACATGTACATACTGGTACCGCAGCTCTTTCACTCTATCAGAGTTCCTCTCAAATGGTACCCTGTAAATTTGCTTCATTGTCATCTGATGCTTCTTCAATATCCGGTCTATTGTGGAGATGCTTATAGAGTTGACATTTTGGAATATGGCATTGTCTTGTAGGATTGCAGCGCGGATCTGTCTCAATGTGATGGCATTATTTGCCATCACCATGTTACAGATCTCTTGTTCTTGTTGTTCATTGAGAAGTTTTCCTCTGCCACCTGTGCAAGGTTGTCGTCCAATCCTAGATATAGAAGTCAAAGGACAACACTCCATTCGTAATGTATACCTTATGTATTCCTTACAGAATGAGTTACCTATGTAATTGTATTGTTGTTTTACTTACAGTAACTTTACCACAATTCTAATGCATCACTGCACAGTGACTGGAATACTACTGTAAACTGTATCATCAATACTGTAGAAAATAAACTATTCCATAGTTTATTTTCTCCAATGTTTTTCTTGTCATTTTTAGTATCATAACATCCCATTGAGGTAAGATATTACTGTAGGCCTATCACACACACACACTAAATGAATAGGTAAATATGTAAATAAATATATTTCTTGCTCTATGCACAGTGTCCTGTCCTATACAACATATAATTCCATCATTGACTGACTACATACCTGTTTTCCCTGCGAAAGGTTTGGATGATGGAGGAGACTGTTGAGCGAGGCACATTAGGCTGCACTCGGCGACCTGCCTCCGCCATTGTGAGGCCATGGTTGATGACATGGTCTATAATTGTGGCCCGAATTTAATCCGGGACAGCATGGTGTCTTCGTGCTCCTCGGCCTCTTCCCCCTATTCCACCACCACGCACCCTTACTCCTCCTCCTCCTCTTCTTCTTCTTCCTCTTCCTCGAGCAGGCAGTTGCCCTTGTTCATTTACTTGGCCAGGTGCCTCCATGTTCAGAAATTGTACTGGTCCTGCATGGTCAAGCTCTTTACATACATGTTTGGCAGCATTCACAGTCATGGACAGCACCTGTCAGGTAACTCAACATACTGTTTGATTGGTCATCTGAGATGTGTGAAACTCCTCCTTCGTTAGTCAAGTTCTAGTTTCACCTGACTGTCAATTGCTGTAATAAATTTATCAAATGTTCCAAGGGATTCATATATGGTATTCATGGTATTATGTTCTTGACTAATTTTGACAATTGAACAGACTATTGTGCATGTGATGACTTATACAATGAAATGACGCTGACACGTTTTGGAGCGAACAACCATTAGACTGAGAATCAACAATCAGTTTAGATCAACAAGATCTATTCACTTGGAAATTGTGCTAAATGTAGGCTACCTGTACTTAATCATTTGCAAAGATGTACTGAGACATTGAGACATGTACTTAGACATTTGCAATTTGATGAAATGAATGAGAAATTCAATTCTGTTGTGAACAATTGCCAAGTGGTTTGGAGGTTTGTCCATGTAGTTTTGAGAATGTAATTTCTGTTTCAAGAAATGAGCCAAACCAATGGAGAAAAACTGTAATAGTCCAACTGTTCTATTCAAATATATTTATCATATTTCTCCAGTATCAAACCAGTGTGTCTTGTTTGCAACGAAACTGTCGCTGTTTGCGAAGAGTTCAATCTGAGATGTTATTATGAATCTAAGCATGGTATTTTCAGAACTCTGACGCAGAAAGGAAGGTAGGCCTAAGGAGTGAACACCCTGTGTGTTTTACAGTGGCCATTTTATTATGTACATATTGTATTATTATTGAACCTTTATTTAACTAGGCGGTTCTTATCGAATTACACAAATCCACAAGGAGTCATTAGAAACCATATTTGTTTAAGCAAGTCAGCCATATCAGCTATGTTTTTTTAAGGCAGTAAATGAGGCTGAATAAACTTTTTCGCTGCCAGACTGAGCTCCGGTGGCTGATAGCCAGGTGTAGCAGTGGTAAGGATTCACTCCATGGTGTTGAAAGGAAAGCTCAAACTTTATGCTGGGCTAACAATAATTATGTTACAAATGGTTTAAGCGTTCCGATATTGTCACTAATCTGGATTTAGACTGTCTGCTACTTCAGGTCTAAATAGGGGTATAATCTATACCTTGTGACAATGTAGGACTACTGAAACCATTGTAAGACAGACTTTTTGTTAGCCTTTAAGGCGTCAGCATGTTTCCCAGCCGAAACAGTTCGGAAGAGTTTGTGCATATATTATGACTTTTTGTTTTCGTTTTGGACTTTTGGTAAGGTTTTTTTCAGCTGTTCTGGCACACAACATTTTTTCCTCGAGTCAAGCCGAAGTCTGTAGCCGAAGGGGAAAGGGGTGATTGGTCAACAGTAGGTATTCTTCATTAAAGTCTTTGTTAAAGTATTTCTCAGTAAAAAATCTGCATGAAAACGACTCTCATTTAATGACAAACATCTTTGTTAAATGTAAAATTGCACGACTAAGATCTCCTCGGCAAAAACATCAACATTAAAGACGGAATTCTTGAGTTTTCTGACTATTTTGAGGAAGTGGCTATAGACCCTTTTCCAGTACATGACACACTGACGTCACAAACAGATGCGTGCGACTCTTGGCGGCAGTAGTCTAGATTTACATTTGTATTACTTCTAAACAAAATAACTTTTTTGGGTTCTCATACACTTACAATTATGTTTTGATTCTTGCTTGAACAGTCACTATGATTATATTTGGTTGTGTGTGATCTTTGCAAAATACCTTCGATGCAGCAGTTGTTAGCTAGAATGCGTATGCTGATTGATATAGGCTGTAGCAAAAAGCTAGCCAAAGAGCCATTTTACTGGTTGAAGTGTTTTTTAAGTATAATGCAGTTGATTTGTGATGATGCCACAAACATTATATTAAGCAGGACATTCATACGAGCCTTAAAATCCAATTATAATCCAAAGTAGTGTGAAATACACTCATAAGCAACATGTAAATAGAGGCTTTTTTTGCTGGCGTTCTATAAGAACTCCCCCTTGTTCTGCCACCAACTCGCGCCCATCCCCCTCTTGCAGCTATGTTTGGTAACACAGAAAGGGGTCTATGGCGTCTCAAAATGGACAAACCGTACTACTGCCGTTTTTTCTCGTTTTTCAAGCAAAGGTCTCTAAGGGAATATGCGAGCACAGTGTCTGCAACACCACTAAGCAAGGGGCACCACCAAGCAAGCGGCACCATGAAGACCAAGGAGCTCTCCAAACAGGTCAGCGACAAAGTTGTGGAAAAGTACAGATCAGTGTTGGGTTCTAAAAAAATATCAGAAACTTTGAAAATTCCATGGAGCACCGTTAAATCCATTATTAAAAAATGCAAAGAATATGGCACCACAACAAACCTGTCAAGAGAGGGCCACCCACCAAAACTCACGGACCAGGCAAGGAGGGCATTAATCAGAGAGGCTGAATAGTTATGCACGCTCAAGTTCTGTTTTTTTTTTCTTATTTCTTGTTTGTTTCATAAAAACATTTTTTTTTCATCTTCAAAGTGGTAGGCATGTCGTGCAAATCAAATGATACAAACCCCCCCAAAATCCATTTAAATTCCAGGTTGTAAGGCAATAAAATAGGAAAAATGCCAAGGGGGGTGAATACTTTCACAAGCCACTGAATGTAAGATTACTTGGTTTGTATTCAGGGGACTAGGTATGTTTTAGTAGTGGTTTGTTTGCAGCAATTCAACCAAGAAGTTCTGATTCACGCAGTCTCCTCTGAACAGTTGATGTTGAGATGTGTCTGTTACTTGAACTCTGTGAAGCATTTATTGGGACTGCAATTTCTGAGGCTGGTAACTCTAATGAACTTATCCTCTGCAGCAGAGGTAACTCTGGGTCTTACTTTCCTGTGACGGTCCTCATGAGGGCCAGTTTCATCATAGCACTTGATGGTTTTTGCGACTGCACTTGAAGAAACTTTAATAGAACTTCACATTTTCCGGATTGACTGACCTTCATGAGTGGCGCAGTGGTCTAAGGCACTGCATCGCAGTGCTAACTGTGCCACTAGAGATCCTGGTTCGAATCCAGGCTCTTTCGCAGCCGGCCGCGACCGGGAGACTCATGGGCGGCGCACAATTGGCCCAGCGTCGTCCAGGGTAGGGGAGGGAATGGCCGGCAGGGATGTAGCTCAGTTGATAGAGTATGGCGTTTGTAACGCCAGGGTTGTGGGTTCGATTCCCACGGGGGGCCAGTATAAAAAATATATATATATTCACTAACTGTAAGTCGCTCTGGATAAGAGCGTCTGCTAAATGACGTAAATGTAAATGTAAATGTTAAAGTAATGGACTGTCGTTTCTCTTTGATTATTTGAGCTGTTCTTGCCATAATATGGACTTGGTCTTTTACCAAAGAGGACTATCTTCTGTATACCACTCCTACCTTGTCACAACACAACTGATTGGCTCAAACACATAAAAAGGAAAGAAATTCCACAAATTAACTTTTAACAAGGCACACCTGTTAATTGAAATGCAATATTGTGCAAAGCTGTCATCAAGGCAAAGGGTGGCTACTTTGTAGAATCTCAAATATTAAATATATTTTGATTTGTTTAACACTTTTTTGATTACTACATGATTCCATGTGTTATTTCATAGTTTTGATGTCTTCACTATTATTCTACAATGTAGAAAATTGTAAAAAAAAAAAATAAATTTTTACCTTGAATGAGTAGGTGTCCAAACATTTGACTGGTACTGTATATATATATATATAAAAAGCATTATCAATATTTCAAATAAAATATCAACACAGTAATAAATGGCTAGAAAAACTCATTCATAATCAAATATAAATCTAGAGGTATAAATACATTGTTCCTTTTGATAGTGGTAAATTGTAATTATTAGTATTATTAACATAACATAATATTAAATAATTCCACCTTTCCAAATGATTGCCTACAACAGAATTTACATCCACTTGAGAAATAATAAAACAGTAGATAAACTGACTGAATATCTGAAGGATATTTTTGTACTTTTAAGGAAGGTGAGTATTGGCAAAGTGTGACACATTCTGAAAATTGTCTTTCCTTGAACACCTTCCAGAATCATCCCATTGTCTTAACCCCTAACATGATACCATTCTAAACACTATGAACTAAAAAATAAATAAATATTAAACACAGGATCAAAGACTCTTCTTAAAACACTAATTGTTCTGAGATCATTTAAATAGTCCAGGTAATCCATTTTCTCTCATTGCCAAGGTCAACCTGGGGGCCAACATCCATTAATCTGAAGTTAAACCTGCCTCTGGCCAGGTTTAATTTAAGCCTTCACTTAGATCCAGTGGTGAACCGTGACTATAGGACCTAGGCCTTCAGAGGGATCAAATTCTAACAATAAGTTGTATCAAAAAATATATATCATGAAAATAGCAGAAAACATAGCATCACTTAATACGCCAGACATTATATATTCTGTAGTCGGGCCATTCTAGTTCTAGTGAAGGAGGAGCAATGCTTTTTGATGACATTATGAATGAATCAAACAGGTCGCGCTTCGGGCTGCCGCGCACACAGACAGAACCCGCATGGGACACAACATGACACATAGAATTTTGGAGATGGCGCCGACAGATATGGCAGCTCTGCTTCTAGCTCCTAAGCAACTTTGCAGTATTTTGTGTTTTTTGTGTGTTATTTCTTACATTATTTGGCCAGAATTTTGTTTGTGTTATTACATTACAGCCGGAAATAACTTTTGGATATCAGAGCGGCGGTAACTCACCTGCCATCACTAGCCGGCTTCCACCCGGTTACGCAACCCTGCAGCTTAGAGGCTACTGCCCTACATATATAGACTTGGAATCAATGGCCACTTTAATAATGAAACACTAGTCACTTTAATAATGTTTACATATTTTTGCTTTACTCATCTCATATGTATATACTGTATTCTATTCTACTGTATTTTATTTTATGCCACACCGACCTTGCTCATCCTAATATTTATATATTTCTTCAATCCATTCTTTTACTTTTAGATTTGAGTGTATTGTGTGTATTGTTGTGAATTGTTAGATACTACTGCACTGTTGGCGCTAGAAACACAAGCATTTCGCTACACCCGCAATAGCATCTGCTAAATATGTATATGTGACCAATACAATTTGATTTGAACATAATGCACTGTTTGCACAGCTTATGGTAGCCAGCACCACTATCACACTATCACCAATAGAGACAACAACAGTGTCACATCAAATGTGAAAGGCTTGTGGTGCTGAAAGGACAGCAACCGTAATACCTGTGCACTCCATGGCGCTGAAGGAGAGCCAGTTTTGGTCAAACACAGAGACAGGGCTGATAGCCAGGAGACAGCAGTCTCACACAGCAGGAGAAAAGTGATTTATTCTCGGGATGGAACATTTGTAAAACACAGGGGAAGTATTAAACCCTATTGCGCATACCAGTTGATTCACAAGTCACCAACTAAGTAACTTACCTATACGGTATCTTCATTAGGCCTAATGGCATTTCATGTCCATGATAGGAAGTTTGTTGTAGTGACTCAGTAAGGCTAATTGTAAAAGTAACCCTCTAAAGTGCCATGTTTGTACAGTTTATTATGTGGAGGAAACATTTAGGCAGCCAGGACCATACACCAGGACCGCTCCGTAGGCCGCACTGTAGGCCTAGCTCTTAGTGCAGTCCAGTGCCATGGACATCTTTGAAGTTTGGCCTCTAGTAATTTAGGAGGGCAACTTTATGAAGGCCTCTTCAACGTGGTCTTATCGTACAAGGCTCTACAGACATATAAAATAAAGACAGGCTATTTTTATTGTTCATATTATTTGCATTGATGATGTATTGAAGTCAAGTGGTTCAACATTCAAATGTAGTTGGATGGACCACACAGGACTGCTTGGAAAACCCGACGGTCGGTGGAACACTTGCGCCACCAAGTGGACAATTGCTTCAGTTCCCTTGTGGCATCAACGCTACCAGAGATATGTGATATAAGATCAAATGTTATGTCAATATTATTATCTCTAAATTGATTCCCCCACCCGTATTTCACATATTATTATTTAAAGATTTAATGAAAATCTTGGCATAGATTGGGAGTTTATCAACGTTGGGAATAACCACTTTTGACTGTTAGAAAGTAACAAATTGGTAGGATCGGAAGTCACGTGGTCATCTGCCCTCCAATCGGAAATGACAGAAAGTGTTTATAAATTAAATCCAGATTAACAGCTAAATCGGAATAATAATATATGAAATACGGGTGGGGGAATCAATTTAGAGATAATAATATTGACATAACATTTGATCTTATATCACATATCTCTGGTAGCGTTCATTGTTCATGTTAGCCATTCTTCTCAAATTAAACATATCTCCCTAATTTCTGAATCATGCTTGTAACGTTGTCAGTAGGATACAGTAACCTATGCTTCAGAGGGGAGGAGCAGGTCGGTTCCACACGCACACCCACTGGCAAGGATTTCCATTCCAGCTGGCAGGCAGAAACTGGAATACGTTTCTAGAGTGAGCTTTGTTGCGATTTTTGTGGGACTGGAGAAAAATACCCGGAAAGAAAAATAAGCATGGAGATGATTCCATGCTTTTAAAATAACTGTGCTGTTCCTAAAAAGTATAGATCTTTCCCTGAACCGGTTCCAATCCGAGAGAAATTATGTGGATGGAGGTTATGCTTAGGCTAATAAACTATAAAGGGAAATACATTGCTACAGTTTACACTTTTTTTTAGTAATTTAATGAAATGTTGTAATCTGATCTCGGAATGCACGGACCGTTAGTAGTGGGGGAACAGGAAGTTCCGGGCAGGCGGGCACCATTCTTCATAATAAAGAAAGCGTCTGAACTGTGCAGTCAAGAAGATAACCTTTGTGTCCGTTTCTATTTATTACTAGAGGTATGTAATAGCACGTTTAAACTTTCTAATGTCGAAAGAACATACCATGCTAGGTAACAAATCCGTTAAGGTATTATCACGTAACGTTTGTTAAAGGTTTGATGTGTAATTTTTGTGTCAAACCGAGTGAGTGAAAGAACGTGATAAAAACTATTTTACAAGTCACATAGCTAGAGATGTTGGGTTTGTCTGAGTGAATGTACATTATTTTCTCATGTTAGTTTAATAAATAATCAATTTATTTGAGATTTTGAGTTCGTTTTGCATGTTATTGGTTTTGTGTAAAATTCACAAGCTGCTAAAATGGCGGCGCCCTCTCGGTCAGCGTCAACGGACTTCAGTGAGGACAGTGCGGGTGCATCAGAGAGACAATTTCACGGTCGGACTACTGTTTTGAAGATGAATGTAATGCTTATCAGTTTTCTACATGTGTACTAATATTCAGACACATTCTGTTGTTTCTGTCTTTATCAAAAAATGCTGCTATGGTGTGAACAGGAAATACAATTGGTTTTTGATTGAAGTAATACAGTGAAGACAAGGTTATTCAGGAAATTAGCACATAGTGCTGTCTAAAACAATCTGTAACCTTGTACTAAATGGTTTTTGAGTCATTTATGCGTTTATCTACTATAAGTTAGGTATTAGCTCAAAAGTATTGTGGAGCTCCTGCACCTTAATATAAACAGTACCGGCACCCAAAATGAGTATTAGCACTGTAATGATGTCATGTCATAGGATTGTGAGGACAGGGAAAGAGTTAAGATATGAGTGGTTTGGGGCCATAAAGTCTACATTCCTTATGTCAAGGTAGATTAGAGATGTTTAGAATAGCATGAGTGATGGGCAGGATAGTGACTTGGCGTAAAAAGTGATGAACATCAAAGACAGGGAGTTCCCATGGAGACTTGCCAGATGTATGCCAGCAGAAGGGTAATGAAGGCTATATAAGGTAGAGTGTCTTCTTTGTTAGTTAGTTCGTAGCATCAAGGGCAAAGCTCTGGTCATTGCTGTCACGAACCCGGTACCGATCATTAAATAATTGTATTAACTTTCTACAAAGTGTCTCAGTATAGCCTTGCATCCTTGATTCTTTGAACACCCGAGAAACTCATCATAACAAGCACCTATTTCAGTCCAAGACAAGCACTGAATTAGATAATTGAACAAGAAAAAAATTACAATATTTTTAGAGAATAAAGAAAGTGCCAGAACTGTCAAGACAATAACTTTTGTGTCCGTTTCTCTTTATTACTACTGGCCGATTCAGGTAAGTCTGAGGCCGGTAACATCAACAGTGAGGACAACACCCAGCCTGCCTCTCTCCTTCCACACTGAGTCCAAACCTACAGTCACTGGGTCTTGATTGTTACAGTGGAGCCCAGTTTACTGCAGGATCCAGAGATGGCATCAGTGAAGCTGGAAGACTGCAGTCAAACACTGGAGCTCAATGTCAACATTAAAGATGAAGAAGAGGAGGAGAAGATTGAGAGATCTGTTTCTCAGGGTAAGAGCAGATTCTATCCAATTAAGTTTGTTGGACATGATTTGGAAAGGCACACACCTGTCTATATACAGTGCATTCGGAAAGTATTCAGACCCCTGGACTTTTTTGATATTTTGTTACTTTACAGCCTTATTGTAAAATTGATTAAATAGTTTTTTCCCATCATCAATCTACACACAATACCCCATAATGACAAAGCAAAAACAGGTTTTTATCAGTTGTTGCAAAAACAACAACTGAACAATCACATTTCCATAAGTATTCAGACCCTTTACTCAGTACTTTGTTTAAGCACCTTTGGCAGTGATTACAGCCAAAGTCTTAATGTGTATGACGCTATAACCTTGGCACACCTGTATTTGGGGAGTTTCTCCCATTCCTCTCTGCAGATCCTCTCAAGCTCTGTCAGGTTGGATGGGGCGCGTCACTGCACAGCTATTTTCAGGTCTCCAGAGATGTTCGATTGGGTTTAAGTCGCGGCTCTGGCTGGGCCACTCAAGGACATTCAGAGACTTGTCCCGAAGCCACTCCTGCGTTGTCTTGGCTGTGTGCTTAGGGTCGTTGTCCTGTTGGAAGGTGAACCTTCGCCCCGGTCTTGAGGTCCTGAGGGCACTGGAGGAGGTTTTCATCAAGGATCTCTCTGTACTTTGCTCCAATCATCTTTCCCTCTATCCTGACTAGGCTCTCAGTCCCTGCCGCTGAACAACATCCCCGCAGCATAATGTTTCCACCACCATGCTTCACCATAAGGATGGTGCCAGGTTTCCTCCAGACGTGATGCTTGGCATTCAGGCCAAGAAGTTCAATCTTGGTTTCATCAGACCAGAGAATCTTGTTTCTCATGGTTCGAATCCTTTAGGTGCCTTTTGGCAAACTCCAAGCGGGCTGTCATGTGCTTTTTGCTGAGTAGTGGCTTCCGTCTGGCCACTCTACCATAAAGGCCTGATTGGTGGAGTGCTGAAGAGATGGCTGTCCTTCTGGAAGGTTCTCCCATATCCATAGAGGAACTCTGGAGCTCTCTCAGTGACCATCATGTTCTTGGTCAACTATATAGACAGTTGTGTGACTTTCCAAATCATCTCCAATCAATTGAATTTACCACAGTTGGACTCCAATTAAGTTTTAGAAACATCTCAAGGATGATCAATGGAAACAGGATCCACCTGAGCTCAATTTCGAGTCTCATAGCAAAGGGTGTGAATACTTATGTAAACAAGGTATTTCTGCTGTTTTATTTTTAATACATTTGCAAAAATGTCTAAGAACCTGTTTTCACTTTGTCATTATGAGGTATTGTGTGTAGATTGATGAGGAATTTTTTTATTTAATCCATTTCAGAATAAGGCTGTAACGAATCAAATTGTGGACAAAGTAAAGGGGTCTGAGTACTTTCCTAATGCACTGTACATATCCAAAAGTGGACCTAGAAGTTTGTCCTTAAATATCTATTGGGAGCCCATCTGGACCTTCCGCTTTACCTCCCTTCAGATTGAAAATAGCATCAGATATTTCAACACCATCCAATTCCTTTTCCAGATCCAATTTAGTGTCTTCTGAAGTAGAGGGAAAATCAAGACCTGACTAGTTCAGTTCTCAGGAGATTCAGAGTTGTAAAGTGTGTTGTAGTAGGAAGCAAATGTTTGGTTAATTTTACAGGATCCATTGATAATTGTCCTTGTAAGTTATGAATTGCATTAAAGGCTGAATTTTACTTCTTAATGTGCCAGGCCAGCAATTTACCAGGTTTTTCACCTTGATCATAGAAGGACTGTTTCAGCCTAGTTAAGCTGTTAAAGCTCATACTGAACTTTAAGACCAAATCATTCCTTGTTTACTTCTACTGAGTTATCCAAAAAATTCATTCTCAAAGAATTTGGGATTATCATCATTAGGACCATAAACATTAATCAGATTAATATGCTCATTCAAAAGAGTTCCCTGTATCAAAATGTATCTACCAGCTGTATCAGTTATAATAGTATCCACTTGAAACAGAACAGATTAGTGAATTAAAACCATAACACCATGAGAATGAGAGGAGAAACAGGATGCTATTACTGGCCCTTGTCATCTCCTGCATACTTTAAGTAGCTCATCCTTCAACAGGTGAGTTTCTTGTAGGAACACAATAGATGAATGAAGTTGTTTAAGCCTAGTAATAACCTGTTTTAAGCTTGGATAGTTTACAAACACCATGGACATTCCACAAAGTACATTTAAGTTTTGCATTTGAAGTCATTTAACCAAAGATGTAAACATGGAATAAGCTATAGCATAAAGGCGTAGCTAAAATCTGTTTAGTAACCACAAGGACTGCATTAATATTTTGTAGTGAGGAAAATATATAAAGATCTGTTGAAACAAGCATGGATATTTCCTAACAGTAAAACACTGAACCCCATTCCAATGTCTCCCTAACCGAGACCATCAACGCTTCCTCTCCCACCTCCCCCTAATCGTAGAGTTTAGCCTGGTGGACGACTGATCCATTAAAGGGAGCAATCTAACCTAAGCGACACTAAACAAAACAAAGTATCTCCTTCCTTCTCTCGGCCATTACTTCGCATGAACAAAACACATATCTAGCAAGATGATATGTGAAATATCACAACAAAAGGCCTATCTAGCAAGATGACGTGAAATATCACGTATTATTTGTTTGAGAAGTAGCAAAGAATAGCTCCACCTAAAACAGTAACGCTAGTTAGTGAAGCCTGAGACTAACGTTAACGTTACAGTATGGACCGTCCAAAATAGTGGTAGGTGATCCACAACACAGGGTCTGTTGCTAGTAGCTACCAAGTAACAATATGGCCCATACGTATAGCGTTAACGTAGTATACCATGATACGTTTATAAACCAGAAAAAGTATCAAAGATCAGAAATGAACAGCCTACGTGAGAAAAATAGATATCATTGAATATGTGCTACGTTACCCGAAGGCCCTTTGCACATGATGTTAGGCTTGCACCTGAGTGTCAATCATTTTAGTCCAAGGACTTGATCAAAAGGCCTCCATCATTCTTAAATGGAAGAAGTGTGGAACCACCAATACTTTTTCAAGAGCTGGCTGCCCAGACAAACTAAGCAATAGCGGGAGAAGGGCCTTGGTCAGGGAGGTCACCAAGAAGCCGGTGGTCACTGAGTTCCTCTGGCGATGGGAGAACCTTCCAGAAGGACAACCATCTCTGCAGCACTCCACCAATCAGGCCTTTATGGTAGAGTGGCTCGACGGAAGCCACTCCTCATGAAAAGGCACATGACTGCCCGCTGGGAGTTTGCCAAAAGACACCTAAAGGACTCTCAGACCATGAGAAACAAGATTCTCTGGTCTGATGAAACCAAGATTGAACTCTTTGGCCTGAATGCCAAGCATCACGTCTGGAGGAATCCTGGCACCATCCCAACGGTGAAGCATGGTGGGGGCAGCATCATGCTGTGGGGGTGTTTTTCAGTGGCAGGGACTGGGAGACTAGTCAGGATTGAGGGAAAGATGAACGGAGCAAAGTACAGAGAGACCTGAAAATAGCTGTGCGGCGACACTTCCCATCTAACCTGACAACCTTGAGAGGATCTGCAGAGAAACTCCCCAAATACAGGTATAGCAAGCTTGTAGCGTCATACCCAAGAAGACTTGAGGCTGTAATCACTGCCAAAGGTGCTTCTACAAAGTACTGAGTAAAGTCTGAATACAGTTTTTTTTATTATTATTATTTTTGCAAAAATGGTGTCATAAAATGTAGCGGTCAAACAGGGAAATGGTTCCAATCATTTTTCCTTTTTATTCATTTCAGAAACACTTAAAATAAGGGCTGTGTTTTGTGTAGGCATACCCTGGCGTGACTTTTAGCAATATATTCGGCTCTATTTCCTCTCAGATTATAAAACTCTAATTATCATCAAAGTAGACATCATGCAAAACAACAAATCACTGCAAGCTCCTCCACGTCATCTCTAGCTGACACCTTTACTAACAGGTATTGTGTCAATTTAAAACTTGCACAAGACAGTTCACAGAATTGACCATTTAAATAAATGTAGCCTATTTATTCATTACTAAATTTAGCTAACATTAGATAGTTAACCCAGAGATCCTTACCTTTGACTCGATTTGGCAATTTTGTAGGGGTAAATACAGGCCAATATATTGATAAAAGTCACCTTGTCCTAGAGAGATTTACACGGTTATCAAAACGCCACACCAGGGTAAGCCTACACGAAATACAGCCCTTATTTTAAGTGTTTCTAAAATCCCCTATGGGAAAAAAGTATGGTGGAAAAATGATTGGAACCATTTCCCTGTTATGACTGCTAGGTTTTATGGGTATTATCATTTATACTGTGGTACACAATTGGTGTGCATTTACATGAAGCTAGTGGGGTGTGGATGAGCTGAGACACGTGGTAAGATGGCGGACAAGAAAAAAGTGGAATGGGGGATGCACAAACCTTCTGGAAGATCTGATGATGAAGGAGAAGATGGTGGACAAGTGGTCTAAGGCACTGAGTGGCGCAGTGGTCTAAGGCACTGCATCGCAGTGCAAACTGTGCCACTAGAGATCCTGGTTCGAATCCAGGCTCTGTCGCAGCCGGCCGCGACCGGGAGACTCATGGGCGGCGCACAATTGGCCCAGCGTCGTCCAGGGTAGGGGAGGGAATGGCCGGCAGGGATGTAGCTCAGTTGATAGAGCATGGCGTTTGCAACGCCAGGGTTGTGGGTTTGATTCCCACGGGGGGCCAGTATAAAAAAAATAATTATGTATTCACTAACTGTAAGTCGCTCTGGATAAGAGCGTCTGCTAAATGACGTTAATGTAATGTAAATGACAAAGGAGAAAAGTGGAATATGTTTTGAGTGAATATGGAATGGAAGATCACACACAACTTTTAGAAGAGCTACAGGAGGAAAGTGAACGTGACGAGAGTGAGGATGAATTAACTGTGGTGGCAGGTGCAGTGATGACCGCTGAGAAGGAGCTGAGTGTAGAGGGAAGCAGTGTGGTGAGGGAGGTTATCGTCTAGTGTAAAAAGAGGGATACGTCCTCCAGTAGCTCAGAGATGGAACCTGGTGAGAGTGAGGATGAATTACCTGCGGTGAGGAACTCCGAGTTCGGGCCTCGTTCCAAGGATGATAAGGATGATTCTGGCCCAGTGGGAGTGAGATTTGTAAAGAGAATGGATCCATATGTGGTGTCAGGATAGGTGGCGAAGAGGTTGGGGACTGTTGAGTTGGTGAAGGTAACTGAGTGGACTCGTGATGATTTATTGTTTCTCCTCTGTCCAGAGGGAGCGGGCGCTGCGGATTACGTGATTAGAGACAGGAATTGTGACTTGAATTGCTCTCCGGAACAGGGTGGCATTGAAAGGAGTGATAACGGGGTTAGGTTTAAGTGTTGAGGATGTGCAGTTGATAAGATCAAGGTAGGAAGTGTCAGTTATCCCGTGAGCGATTTTGTTCTGTAAATACTACAGTGTTTTAGGGGTGAAGTTTATGGGCCTGTTGCAGCAGTGTGTAGACATGAGATGCCTAGATGTGACAAGTGTGCAGGAGGGCATGAGATGAAGAAATCGGTGGTATCGGTGGAGAAAGTTCTGTGTGTTAGTTGTGGGGGTGTTAACGGGCTGGAGATCTGAGGAGTCAGGTGAGAGAAAGGCAGATTGAGGTTGCCAGGGTTACAGTAGTACAGAAAGTGTTGTATGCCGAAGCAGTGAAGAGAGTGGTAGAGGAAGATGGGTACAAGGTGAGGGATCTTGAGAGGTTTCCTGTGAGTAGGCAGAGACCAAGAGAGAGTGATGGGAAGAATATGTGCTTCAGTAAGGTGGGCTTTTTCGCATTTATAATATATAATAATAATATGCCACTTAGCAGACGCTTTTATCCAAAGTGACTTACAGTCATGCGTGCATGCATTTTTGTGTATGGGTGGTCCCGGGGATCGAACCAACTACCCTGGCATTACAAGCGCCGTGCTCTACCAGCTGAGCTACAGAGGACCATTTATAGCAATGGTTGTCAATTGTACTGCAGAAATGGATCAAATGTCCCAGAAAATAGAGGCTGTGGTGGCAGCGGCAGAGAAGTACTTGGGATTCCGAGGATTTACTGCAGAACAGCTGCAGGGGGTGTTGAGTGGTAGTGGTCTGGCGTAGGACTAGATAGGGTTAAATAGTGGAATGGGGTGGTGGGTTTTTGTCGTGGAACTTAAATGAATAATTATTTTTTATCAGCAAGCTGGAGAGGTTCCAACAAACTTAAAAGCACCATAGTACACGTCGGTTGGGAGCTCTGCCGGGGCAGTCCCGTTAGTTGTCCTATATACTGCTTACACAGACAAGTTATATTTGCAAGATTTTGCTTATTAATCATTAATTAATCATTAACATTTGGTTCCTGCATGTAACCGACCAATACCTCACAAGGCTTCTTCTCTCCAAGCTGAGACCTTGAAACTGAGATATCCCTTTTGGTTCCCAGGACAATGTTCTTGGCGTATTGCCAATTGGTCTGAGGAGGTCAGTCACCTGCACGAACCAAGAACATTTTCCCTCACATTTTTTAGAGCGGGCTAATACTTGGCAGGGCAATTTTGTATTAATTACTGTATCAATGAATTTAATGTATGTAGTCTGTGAATGGCCTCACACACCAGTACAGTAGGTGGCGGTGTATGCACCTAAAAGTTGGATGCGCTCTGCCAACTAAATCCCAAAGAAGAAAAAGGATGCAAATGCACGTCGCTTGACCCGTATGGAGAATGTGAAAAAGGAGCAAAGTTCATCTTTACTATTGATGTTTGATGAAGAGTATCTACCACCCTATGTAAAGCTGGGATATATAATATACCCCATAAGGGAGTTTGTGTAAAACCTGATGCAATGCAAGAAATGTAAAAAGTTTGGCCACATGTCAAGTGTTTGCAGACGGAAGGAATATGTTATTGAAGAGCATGTGAATGTAAAATGTTGTAACTGTGGTGTGGGTCATATTCGTGAATTCCCAGAGTGCCCTGTTAGGGTGAAAGAGGTTGAGGTGTCAAGGATCAGGGCTGTACAGCAAATCTCCTATGTGGAGGCGGTGAAGAGAGTTATAGTAGCAAGAGGCCACAGTTCTGAAGAAGATATGGCGGTGGATGCACTGCAACCAGTTGCAAATGTTATACGTCAATCAAGTGATCTGGATACACTTATTTTGAAGGTGGATTTATTAGTATTTATAGCCACAGTTATTAATTGTTCTGCACAAGAAGTCCAAGAAGCTGGACATCATTATATCTGCAGCTGAGAAGTTTTTGGGCCTCCAAGACTTCACGGCAGAAGCCCAAGGACTACTGTTGCCAGAAATTTTTCCACCCTCACAGGATCCTTCTGAGCCTGTGTAGGGACCTGATTAGAACAGAAAAGCAGGCTGATTTAATTTAAATTTTGTTATTGATAGTTTGTATGATAAAAAAAAAAAAATACTGTATACACTGAACAAACATATAAATGCAACATGTAATGTTTCGGTCCCATCTTTCATGAGGTGAAATAAAATATCCCAGAAATGTTCCAGACAAAAACGTATTTCTAAAATGTTTTGCACAAATTTGTTTACATCCCTGTTAGTGAGCATTTCTCCTTTGCCAAGATGATCCATCCACCTGACAGGTGTGGCATATCAAGAAGCTGATTAAATAGCATGATCATCATTACACAGGTGCACCTTGTGCTGGGGACAAGAGTAGCTGAGTAGGTGCTTGGCAGCATCTAATGGGGATCCCTAACAAATCCAAAAATGCCACTCTAAAATGTGCAGTTTTTTCACACAACACAATGCCACAGATGTCTAAAGTTTTGAGGGAGCATGCAATTGTGTATGGCATTGTGTGGGCGTGTGGTTTGCTGATGTCAATGTTGTGAACAGAGTGCCCCATGGTGGTATCGGGGTTATGGAATGGGATGGCATAAGCTACAGACAACTAACACAATTGCATTTTATCGATGGCAGTTTGAATGCACAGAGATGCCATGACAAGATCCTGAGGCCCATTGTCCTGCCATTCATCCACCTCCATCACCTCGTATTTCAGCATGATAATGCACGGCCCCATGTCGCAAGGATCTGTACACAATTGAACATGCTGAAAATGTCCCAATTCTTCCATGGCCTGCATACTCACCAGACATGTCACCCTTTGAGCATGTTTGGGATGGTCTGGATCGACGTGTATCACAGCTTGTTCCAGTTCCCGCCATTATCCAGGAATTTTGCACAGCCATTGAAGAGGAGTGGGACAACATTCCACAGGCCACAATCAACAGCCTGATTAACTTTATGCAAAGGAGAAGTGTCCCGGAGGAGGCAGCGGCAGCTACCCACTTCTCCAGTGCTTCATTTGTAAATTGGGCGGTGCCGGAACCAAAAGTGAGCCCGAGAGGGGGGTGACCTGGGGTCTCTGAGGTACCAGAACAGATAAAAAACAACAACTTTATAATAAAGCATTGCATGCATTATCATGGCTTTCGCGTACGGGCATAGAGCAGTGGTGTGGAGCCGCTTGCAGAAGTTACACACATTTCATGCAATTCTAATTCAGTTTAGATGACAAGACCTTTGCAGAATCTTTTTGAATACCTCACAAATTGCCAAAATGACAGGCTACTTTGACACTGAGAATCTGAGATCAATAAAAACGACCTTGTCTTGAATCCATCAATAGCCGAGGCCCCTAAGTGTGCAGAGAAACACATTGTACAATATGAGGAGGAAGATATAGTCCTAAAAAAGCTTTCCAGTTTCACTGCCTCACCCAATGATGTGCAGCTCACTCACCGGCCAAAACATTATCGCTCTCTTGCTTTACTTTTTTAAACAATGCTGTTCGCTCAATAGGCCTATTTGGAAGTCGTTAATTTGGTAACATACAGACATTAGTATTTTATTTTCAGCAGGATCCATTTGCTTTACAACCTGTGTTTTCCAGCGATTGTATTCGAAATATTTGCGAAAGGCCTGTTTTGGCTGCACACTGTTAACTGACAGATTTGCCACACGTTAGGCTACTTGTGATTTGGCTACACACAATCCACAGCTAGGCTATTTTTTAAAATTAGCTATGGATCCTCTGTGGCGAAATTCTAGTCTTACTCCTGGTGTAGTATTGGGAATCATTTAATTTCTTTCTGAACAGACTGCAGAGTGCTGCAGCACCTCCAGCACACTTCCCACAGCTATTATTCTATTAGGAGATAAATGATGAAGTGCAATGCTGGAGAGAAGAGAGTTGCCGGCTTATGTCTATAACAGCACAGAGAGGGAGAGAGATCATAGAAAGTGAATGTCATTGTATTTCTGTGAGAGATACAGGCGTGCTTCTCTCTCTCACCACAGCAATGGCCACGCCTTGGTCTAGGCTACAATGTTGCGCAAACCATAAACCTGGGACGGCCCAACATTAACCAATTCTTAGAATATCATGCACGTTTTCACATTACGTTTTTTTTAGGGGGCATGACAATTACAGAGGAATCTAAATGTAATTACTCTGATTGCTTTTGTTAGGATTTTTACATTGCAAACAGTGGAAATTATTTTTCTTGCCACAAGAGGTAGGCTACCTGATCCTGGCAAATGGGTTCCGGAACGAAAGACTACAAAACTGAGAGGTACCGGAGGATCCAGCTCAAATTAAGCACCGCCCTTCTCATATAATGGGGTAGGGCCATCCCAAGGGTCCCTGAACACACAGACGTTTGCACCAATTATTTTTTTATAAGTAAACCAAGATAGACCACAACTGGTTGTTTCCAATGGGAACAGATGAGTCATAGTGGGCAGAGCCAAGCACGAGCTAGCGAGATCCTATTGGCGTGTTCTAGCACACATCTGCATATTTCTGTTAGGGAACGCCTCCTCTGTGAAGTGCTCCTGTGCAATAACTCAATTTGCCTTTGCGCTCCTTCTAAATTGATTTTAAAAAGTATTTGCAACAGGTAAGTCCACAAAACTTAGTCCACTCTGTGCATAACATATTTTAGTTTTGGGAACGGAACTGTATTAAGATCAGATGTTTCATCGATTAGAACATTTGCAGAATATCGGCCAAAATCCATCTCCTTCCATCTTCTCCCACTGCCGGCCAGTGGGCTTCCTCTCACTGCCATATTTGGTAGTGAGGGGAAACGCCAACCGGATGCTTCACAATTATACATCCAGTGAAATATCTGTCTCATTGTTCTAACTGTGGCTGCACTGTGGTAGTGGGGGAACAGGAAGTTCCAGGCAGGCACGCACCATTCTTCAGTATAAAGAAAGCGCCAGAACTGTGATGGCAAGAAGATAACCTTTGTGTCAGTTTCTTTTTATTACTATAGGTATGTGTTATGACGAGTTTCTCTGGCATCAAGTAATTCAGTATGCAAGAGAATAGTTCAACACTTAGATGGAGAGTTGGTTCAAAGTATTTAATATTACAGTACCAGATTCTTATGACAAGCGGTACGGGCGTAGCCTATTGTCATCTGAATGACTTACATAGAAAACCTCTTAGTTTATATAATGCTTTTCCGAGCTAATTCCATCCAACAGTTGCCAACCATTATTGAGTGTCACTCCTCGCCACATATAGGATCACCCTATATAGTATCGTGTTGCACCCTAGTCAGGATATTCCATCACGTACTCCTCCTAAGATTAGCACCAGTGGCCCCCCAGCTATCTTGGCCCGCATACCTTCTGGCACCCACCAGTGACAGAAATAAATACATGGAATGTATGTCATCCTCCAAATCCTTATGCAGCTCTCAATATTCCAAACATTAACTAATACTTTATAAAAGACGTAATATCAGTATGTAATAGCACGTTTAAACTTTCTAATATCTAAAGAACATGTCATACCATGCTAGGTAACAAATCCATTAAGGTATTATCACGTCTGGTAAAGGTTTGTTGTGTTATTTTTATGTCAAACTGAGTAAACCTGGTAACTATTTTACAAGTCACATAGCTAGATACTTTGGGTTTGTCTGAATGGATGTACATAATTTCCTCAAGGTGATTTCATAAAGAATCCATTTATTTTAGATTTCCAAGTTGTGTAAAATTAACGAGCTGGTAAAATGGTGCCGCCCCACTCGGTCAGCGTCAACGGACTTCAGTGCAGCAGAGAGAAACAATTTAATGTTTGCACTACTGTTTTGAAGCTGAATGTAATGATTATAACTTTTTCTACATATGTAGTAATATTCAGACACATTCAGTTGTTTCTGTATTTATCGATAAATGTTACTATGGTGTGAATGGAAAATACAATTGTTTTTTGATTGAAATAATACAGTGAAGACACAGTTATTCAGGAAATAGTACATAGTGCTTCCTAAAACAAACTGTGACCTTTTACTAAATGGCTTTTCTCATTTATGCATTTACAGTACCAGTCAAAAGATTGGACACACCTACTCATTCAAGGGGTTTTCTTAATTTTTACTATTTTCTACATTGTAGAATAATAGTGAAGAATCTAAACTATGAAATAACACATATGGAGTCATGTAATAACCAAAAAAGTGTTAAACAAATCAAATATATTTTAGATGTGAGATTCTTCAAAGTAGCCACCCTTTGCCTTGATGACAGCTTTGTAGAATATTTGTAATCTACAATGTAGAAAATAGTAAAAATAAAGAAAATCCTGGAATGAGTAGGTGTTCTAAAACTTTTGACTGGTACTGTATGTGCATTTGGGAAAAATCTGCTATAGGTTAAGTACCGGCACCTCAAATATCTAGTGCTTGAGCTCCTGTTCCTCTTATAGAATGTTAGCTCAACAGTATTGTGGAGCTCCTGCACCTAAATATAAACAGTACCGGCACCTATTTCAGTCCAAGTCAAGCACTGAATTAGATGATTTAACAAGAAGAAATATAATATATTTTTAGAGAATAAAGAAAGTGCCAGAACTGTCAAGACAATAACTTTTTGTGTCTGTTTCTCATTGTTACTACAGGACGACTAGAATTAAATCTGAGGCCGGTAACATCAATAGTGAGGACAAACCCAGCCTGCCTCTCTCCTTCCACACTGAGTCCAAACCTACAGTCACTGGGTCCTGATTGCGACAGTGGAGCCCAGTTTGCTAAGCAGGATCCAGAGATGGCATCAGTGAAGCTGGAAGACTGCAGTCAAACACTGGAGCTGAATGTCAACATTAAAGATGAAGAAGAGGAGGAGAAGATTGGGAAATCTGTTTCTCATGGTAAGAGCAGGTTCTATCTAATTAAGTTTGTTTGTTCCAACTTCCCACTGTGCATGAAAAGTTGCAGTAGAACTGTTTCATGATGAACTGTTTCAATGAGAAAGTAGATATTATTTCATGCTACTGACACTTACATGGTTTGACACCAGTATTGTCAGCATGTGTTTTATTCACTATCTGGAGTGATCAGAGAGTAGACTAAAGAAGTGAAGTAGACATACTGCCAGTGTTTTAAAGTTCTATTAAATGAGTCTGTGTAGTTACTAACCCTTGTGATAGTGAGTGGAGGATGATATGGCTTCTACATCTGCATTGCTTGCTCTTTGTGGTTTTAGGCTGGGTTTCTTTGTGACATTTTCTGATGTAAAAAGGGCTTCATAAAATACATTTGATTGACATGTACAGTGGGGAGAACAAGTATTTGATACACTGCCGATTTTGCAGGTTTTCCTACTTACAAAGCATGAAGAGGTCTGTAATTTTTATCATAGGTACACTTCAACTGTGAGAAATGGAATCTAAAAAAATCCAGAAAATCACATTGTATGATTTTTAAGTAATTAATTTGCATTTTATTGCATGACATAAGTATTTGATACATCAGAAAAGCAGAACTTAATATTTGGTACAGAAACCTTTGTTTGCAATTACAGATATCATATGTTTCCTGTAGGTCTTGACCAGGTTTACACACACTGCAGCAGGGATTTTGGCCCACTCCTCCATACAGACCTTCTCCAGATCCTTCAGGTTTTGGGGCTGTCGCTGGGCAATACGGACTTTCAGCTCCCTCCAAAGATGTTCTATTGGGTTCAGGTCTGGAGACTGGCTAGGCCACTCCAGGACCTTGAGATGCTTCTTACAAAGCCACTCCTTAGTTGCCCTGGCTGTGTGTTTTGGGTCGTTGTCATGCTGGAAGACCCAGCCGCGACCCATCTTCAATGCTCTTACTGAGGGAAGGAGGTTGTTGGCCAAGATCTCGCGATACATGGCCCCATCCATCCTCCCCTCAATACGGTGCAGTCGTCCTGTACCCTTTGCAGAAAAGCATCCCCAAAGAATGATGTTTTCACTTCCATGCTTCACGGTTGGGATGGTGTTCTTGGGGTTGTACTCATCCTTCTTCTTCCTCCAAACACGGCGAGTGGAGTTTAGACCAAAAAGCTATATTTTTGTCTCATCAGACCACATGACCTTCTCCCATTCCTCCTCTGGATCATCCAGATGGTCATCGGCAAATTTCAGACGGGCCTGGACATGCGCTGGCTTGAGCAGGGGGACCTTGCGTGCACTGCAGGATTTTAATCCATGATGGCGTAGTGTGTTACTAATGGTTTTCTTTGAGACTGTGGTCCCAGCTCTCTTCAGGTCATTGACCAGGTCCTGCCGTGTAGTTCTGGGCTGATCCCTCACCTTCCTCATAATCATTGATACCCCACGAGGTGAGACCGTCATCTTGAACTTCTTCCATTTTCTAATAATTGCGCCAACAGTTGTTTCCTTCTCACCAAGCTGCTTGCCTATTGTCCTGTAGCCCATCCCAGCCTTGTGCAGGTCTACAAATTCATCTCTGATGTCCTTACACAGCTCTCTGGTCTTGGCCATTGTGGAGAGGTTGGAGTCTGTTTGATTGAGTGTGTGGACAGGAGTCTTTTATACAGGTAACAAGTTCAAACAGGTGCAGTTAATACAGGTAATGAGTGGAGAACAGTTGGGCTTCTTAAAGAAAATCTAGCAGGTCTGTGAGAGCAGGAATTCTTACTGGTTGGTAGGTGATCAAATACTTATGTCATGCAATAAAATGCAAATTAATTACTTTAAAATCATACAATGTGATTTTCTGTTTTTTTGTTTTAGATTCCGTCTCTCACAGTTGAAGTGTACCTATGATAAAAATTACAGACCTCTACATGCTTTGTAAGTAGGAAAACCTGCAATATTGGCAGTGTATCAAATACTTATTCTCCCCACTGTGTATCACACACACTTACTGGTTCTTCTGATGTTGTTCACACAGGATACCATGTTGAGACATTCTCTACATCCAGAGAGCAACAGCAGGAAGATCACAGAGCTAAGAGGTCTCACCACTGGCCACATTGTGAGGAGAGTTTCTCAGTTTTATCAAAGTTAGAAATACACCTACAAGTACACACAGGAGAGAATATGTATTCCTGTACTGACTGTGGGAAGAATTTCACAACATCAAAGGCTCTGACAGTTCATCAGAAAGTGCACACAGGAGAGAAGCCTTACTCCTGCTCTGACTGTGGCAAGAGTTTCTCTGTACAGGACAGGTTAAAATCACACCAACGGATACACACAGGAGAGAAGCCTTACTCCTGCTCTGACTGTGGGGCAAGTTTCTCTCAACTGGGCTACTTAAAAACACATGAACGTGTACATACAGGAGAGAAGCCTTACTTCTGCTCTGACTGTGGGGCAGGTTTCTCTCAACTGGCCCACTTAAAATCACATGAACGTATACATACAGGAGAGAAGCCTTACTTCTGCTCTGACTGTTGCAAGAGTTTCTCTGTACATGACAAGTTAAAATCACACCAACGGATACACACAGGAGAGAAGCCTTACTCTTGCTCTGACTGTGGGGCAGGTTTCTCTCAACTGGCCCACTTAAAATCACATGAAAGTATACATACAGGAGAGAAGCCTTACTCCTGCTCTGACTGTGTAAAATGCTTCACGACATCAACTCAGCTAAAAGTTCATCAGAGTGTGCACACAGGATCGAAGCCTTACTCCTGCTCTGACTGTGTAAAATGCTTCCCAACATCAACTCAGCTAAAATGTCATCAGAGAACACACACAGGAGAGAAGCCTTACTCCTGCTCTGACTGTGGGGCAAGTTTCTATCAACTGGGCAGCTTGAAACAACATGAACGTATACATACAGGAGAGAAGCCTTACTCCTGCTCTGACTGTGGGGCAAGTTTCTCTCAACTGGGCAACTTAAAACAACATGAACGTATACATACAGGAGAGAAGCCTTACTCCTGCTTTGACTGTGGAAAGTGCTTCAAAACATCAACTCAGCTAAAATGTCATCAGAGAACACACACAGGAGAGAAGCCTTACTCCTGCTCTGACTGTGGGAAGAATTTCTCTCGACAGGAAAGCTTAAAATTGCACCAACTGATACACACAGGAGAGAAGCCTTACTCTTGCTCTGACTGTGTAAACTGCTTCAGAACATCATTTGAGCTGAAAGTTCATCTGAGAACACACACAGGAGAGAAGCCTTACTCCTGCTCTGACTGTGGGGCAAGTTTCTATCAACTGGGCAGCTTGAAACAACATGAACGTATACATACAGGAGAGAAGCCTTACTCCTGCTCTGACTGTGGGGCAAGTTTCTCTCAACTGGGCAACTTAAAACAACATGAACGTATACATACAGGAGAGAAGCCTTACTCCTGCTCTGACTGTGGGGCAGGTTTCTCTCGACAGGAAAGCTTAAAATTGCACCAACTGATACACACAGGAGAGAAGCCTTACTCTTGCTCTGACTGTGTAAAGTGCTTCAAAACATCATTTGAGCTGAAAGTTCATCTGAGAACACACACAGGAGAGAAGCCTTAGTCCTGCTCTGAATGTGACAAGAGATTCTCCTGATTGGGTAACGTAAAAACACACCAACTGTTACACACTGGAGAGAAGACTTATCACTGCACTGACTGTGAGACGAGATTCTACAGATTGGGCCATTTAAAAAGACACCAACGTATACATAAGAAGTGGTAGTTGATTGGATCAAATGAAGAAGGGATAGAACACTCCATTGTAATCCTTTTGTTTCTCACTGTGAGAGAACTGTGCAGAGGAAAGGGAGTGTTGTAGAATGTTAGCATCTCTTTACTGATCAGTGTTCACCTGGTCAGTTTTGTTGTGTTTTGTTAGCTTCTACTGTAAAGATATTGAGATGACCTTGGATTTGCCCTTAGGGTTGAATATCCTATGTGAGGTGTCTCACAATGGAGTCTGATGGTTGACTGGGTTGTACTGCTTCCCTCTGCAGTTTTCTGTGGGAAATGAGCTGGTAGACACAACATACACTGAGTGTACAAAACATTAAGGACCCCTGCTCTTTCCATGACATAGACCGACCAGGTGAACCCAGGTGAAAGATATGATCCTTAATGATGTAGTTGTGGTATATTTATTATGGATCCCCATTAGCTTTCAGCAGAAAACAAGAAAATGCAGTTGCAGTGGGCTATGGAATGAAATCACTAGACACTGGAAAAATAGAAAAACATAGCCTGGTCTGATGAATCCCGTTTCCTGCTGTTTCATGCTGATGGGAATATTGAATGTCACTGGAAATTATATTTTTTAGTACAAAACATAGAAACACGCCATTTCCACATATGTTGATGTTGGGGTGGTGCTGGAGATGATGAACATGGGAGTTGAAACATTTACAAATGTCCCTTTAAGGGAAAAACTAAAGGAGGGGGATTGGTCGGAAAATGGACCAACTGACTTGTTGGAGAAGTGGCATCCTGTGACGATGCCACATTGAAAGTCACTGAGCTCTTCAGTGAGGCCTTTCTACTGCCAGTGTTTGTCTATGGAGATTGCATGGCTGTGTTTGATTTGATACACCTGTTAGCAACGTGTGTGGCTGAAATAGCCGAATCCACTATTTTAAAGTGGTGTCCACATACTTTTGTATATGTAGTGTACTTTGCATGTTAGCTTAACTTGATACTACTTAGCATGTAAATTAAAGTTAAAAACAACAAATTGGAATTTGTCAAATATCATACATATCGCAAATTCGTAAGATATTGAACGAATTGTAATTCGTAACATACTATACATCCTAGAAATGGTATTACATCCATAGGCCAATGTAATGTAACATAACATACTGTATCATACTATATTGAGTGGTATGTTTTTTTGTAACATATAGTACGTTTTTCTCTGACACCAAGTTGTCCCTCTGCAGTATTCTGTGGGAATGAGCTCGTAGACACCTATCAGATAGAGATGGTGTGATGATCAGTTTTCACCATTACTTTGGGTGGATTAGTTTTTACTACATAACTTTTGTTTAATGATACACAGGCTATGAAACGACTACATGTGTTTATTAAATTGTCTTTTAAAACTAGATTCATTATTTTTGTCATTGATAAATATATTTGGATAACTGTAATGAACGTAATTGATCTGGTAATGAAAAATAAACATTCTACATGAATTTGTGCTGGTCAACCTTTGTATTTTCTGTATAGATAAACCAAAAAACAATGGTTTTGTTTAATTCATGGCATTCAAAATAATGTACGTGTCTATTATCTAGTCAAAACATGTCACTACACCTTTACACATCACCATTGGGACAAGCCAATTTGCTGGCCACCATTATTTTCTACAATGCATAAAAATAGATGTTTTGCAGTATAAAGGACATATATATGTTTCTTATTAAATAACAGTGAAATAAAATGGGGGAAAAAGTAGTGTCATTTTAAAGTGTTTTATACGGTACCAAAGTCCAGGGACAGCATTACCACAACAAATCAACAATGACCCACTTACTATTGGGGAATGGAACCAGAGAGGAAGCTTGTGTTACCTTTCTCACACCACTATAGTATTCATTTCAACAGACCCTTTCCATCCCCTATTGTTGGAGCTCAATATATGCCCAGGACTATATTGAGGTTCAGGCTGTTGTAATGTCCAGTTGATTATGTAAATAGTATTGTAGAACTGGTGTTGATAGTCCATTTGAGGGTGATTCGTTGATATGAATATTCAGAATGAAAGAGCTGAGAATTCATGTGATGGCCCACATCTAACACAATATTTCCTGTTGTGTTAGTAAGGACCACAGCATTTTAGGCAGCAATTGTTCAAATCTGTCCAGAGTTTACAGATTAACAGTTACTACAAACCCAGCCTGCCTCTCTCCTTCCACACTGAGTCCAAACCTACAGTCAGTGGGTCCTGATTGTGACAGTGGAGCCCAGTGTGCACTGCAGGATCCAGAGATGGCATCAGTGAAGCTGGAAGACTGCAGTCAAACACTGGAGCTGAATGTCAACATTAAAGATGAAGAAGAGGAGGAGAAGATTGGGAAATCTGTTTCTCATGGTAAGAGCAGGTTCTTTAGTGATCATATGTACAGTACACCTCACCTGCTACTCATGAAAATACTTCAATTTATGTATTAACAAAGTCTACTAAAATGTTTATCTGACACCATAAAGATGATTAAAATATGCAAGCAAGCATTAGGCAATGAGTTGATGTTGACTAGCAAGAATTGGTCTAATAGTGGAATACTAAAGGTAAATAGATTTAATTGTAAAATTAACTATTTACTTACAGTTTTTTAATTGTTAGAGGAACTTGGGTTATGTGCCTTGCTCAAGGGCACATCGAAAGATTGTTCACCTAGTCAGCTTGGGGATTCGAACCAGCAACCTTTCAGTTACCTTCCGCCCAAGGCGTAAAGCCTAAGTTACAAGTCAATACTGACATTAAACAAAACATTAAGTATCTAAACATGATCAGACAGGAAGAGAAAGACAAAGAATCCATAGCTTGTGTCATGGCCCATAGCTCATGGGATAGAGAGAATCCATAGCTTGTGCCGTGGCCCATAGCTCATGGGAGAGGGGTAGAGAGAAAGACAGTGTACACTGAGTGTATTAAACATTAGGAACACCTGCTTCTTTCCCTGCCATAGACTGACCAGGTGAAAGCTATGATCCCTTATCGATGTCTCTTGTTAAATCCATTTCAGTGTAGATGAAGGGGAGGAGACGGGTGAAAGAAGGATTTTTTGTGTATGGGTTTCATTCAGAGGGTGAAAAAAATATTTAAATGCCTTTGAACAGGTTATGGTAGTAGGTACCAGACGCACCCGTTTTAGTGTGTCAAGAACTGCAACACAGTTTCCAGCAGTTTCAACAGTTTCCCGTGGGTATCAAGAACGGTCCACCACCAAAAGGACATCCAGCCAACTTGACACAACTGTGGAAAGCATTGGAGTCAACATTGGCCAGCATGTTTCAACACCTTGTAGAGTCCATGCCCTGACAAAGTTAGGCTTTACTGAGGGCATATTTAATAGCATGTTTCCTACTAAATATGCTACACCGCTTAAATAAAAGTAAATGGCATCCAACTAGTTAGTAAAATGTAAAACTTAATACACAGCAATAAAAAAATTATACACAAATAAAAGCTAAATCATTATATTGTCACATTAATATCAAATACTTTTGGCTGTTAACAGCTTGATATTATTTGGTTCACATATTTTAAAAGTTTTAAAACTAATGTGGCATATTCTGATAACACATTTGAAAGTACCTCACTAAAGATCTCTGTCTGTCTGTGTTTGTCCTTCTGTCTCTTCGCTTAGAAAGACCGTCTGAACGCAGATATCCAAAGCATGGGTGTTCCAGACAGAAGCGGGCACTGTGTGTGTGTGTGTGTGTGTGTGTGTGTGTGTGTGTGTGTGTGTGTGTGTGTGTGTGTGTGTGTGTGTGTTTGCTGGACTTTTTGTTTGCTGACTGTTTGCACAGAATATGCTCCAGGGGCATTTCATAATTAAATAGTTGGTTTTGGACTAATTTAGTGTTTTTCATTTTTCTCTTATGTGACTCCTAACACCACTACTAATAATTATAAAATCACAATAGAAGTGAAAACTGATAAAACATAAAACTGTCGCCAAAAAAACAAACATGTTGGCCCTCGGCTTGGCATGCCTGACCAAATTTGGCCCTTTTGGAAATCTAATTGGGGAACCCTCTGCTCTACAACATCCGTTGAGTAAGACCTTTCCTACATCCCATCGCAAGCGCCACGTTCTGCCACCTCTGGTCTCTTGGCCCTCCCACCCCTACGGGAGGGCAGCTCCCACACCTCCCAGTCAACGCTCTTCTCTGTCCTGGCACCCCAATGGTGGAACAAGTTTCCCCCTAAAGTCAGGACAGCGGAGTCCCTGCCCATCTTTTAAACACGTCTGAAACCCTTCCTCTTTGTAGAGTATCTTAAATCCCCCCCCACACTTTTGTTTTCCCACGAGAACTGACTTTGCTGATGAATACTTTCTTGAGAGAAAATGTAATTGATACGATTGTGATGCGTTGTTGTCTCACCCAGCTATCTTAAGACGAATGCACTATTGTAAGTCACTCTGGATAAGAGTGTCTGCTGAATTAGTCAAATTTAAAAATGTGAATTGATATGGAATTGACCCCAACCCTGATGGTTACTAACCCTTGTGATAGTGAGTGGAGGATGATATGGCTCGTAACACTTTAGAATAGTTTTATTCCCCTGTATTGTACAGCATACCTATATTAAGTCATTTGTTACCCAGTACAGCCAGAAGAGGACTGGCCACTGCTCAGAGCCTGGTTCCTCTCTAGGTTTCTTCCTAGGTTCCTTCCTTCTAGGGAGTTTTTCCTAGCCACTGTGCTTCTGCATTGCTTGCTCTTTGGGGTTGTAGTCTCGGTACCTGCACCCTCAGCGGAGTCAACAAACACCGGAAGCATCCGTGTTTCAGGGAAAAGGCAGAGAGGAAGGCAAAGCCTGAAAACCGGAAGCTTCTGGTTTCTGTGGACCTGGTTTAGGCGTTTCTTTTACGCCTGATACGTTAGGTTAGGGTATCTGTAAAGCACTCTGTGACAACGGCTGATGTAAAAAGGGCTTCATAAAATAAATGTGATTGATGTAAATCACACCAACTGACTGGTTCTTCTGATGTTGTTCACACAGGAGACCATGTTGAGACATTATCTACATCCAGAGAGCAACAGCAGGAAGATCACAGAGCTAAGAGGTCTCACCACTGCCCACATTGGGAGGAGATTTTCCCAATTCTATCAAAGCTAAAAATCCACACAGGAGAGAATCTGTATCTCTGCTCTGACTGTGGGAAGAGCTGCAAAATATCAAGGGATCTGGTACTCCTGCTCTGACTGTTGGAAGAGTTTCTCTCAACATGGCCACTTCAATAGACACCAACAAATACATACATGTGAGAATCCTCATCAGTTCTCTGACTAGCTAAGATTAAAATCATTCCATCACTTAATTCTCAAGATATCGTAGAACACTCTATTGTAATCCTATTGTTTCTCACTGTGAGAGAACTGTTCAGAGGAAAGGGAGACATATTTACTGTTTTTCTGAAGCTGAACAAGACAGGAAGTTTAAATCAGCATCACAAAGCTAAATCTGACCTATTCACTTACATGTTTTGTCAGCATAAGCAGCTGTGAAACCTGCTGAAGTACTGTAACATTATTGATCTACTGAATCATTGTAGTTGTTGGGGGTTATCTTTACAGTAAATATAATGCTTTTGTTCAATTCATGGCATTCACAATAATATATGTTTTATTTATCCACTCAATACATGTCACGACACCTCTACACATTGGGACAAGTCAATTTGCTAGTCACCAATATTCTCTGAATCAAATCAGTGATGGCTGTTTAACAGTCTTCCGGCCTGGAGTTAGAAGCAGTTTCATTCTCTCGGTCCCAGCTTTGATGCATCTGTAATGTCTCCGCCTGCTAGATGGTAGCAGGGTGAACAGGCCGTGGCTCGGGTGGCTGAGGTTCTTCATGATCTTCTTGGCCTTCCACAGAGATCATCTACAATGCATATGTAATGGGTTGAAAAACTTAGACACTAAAACAGACACCCCTTTAATTTTTGTTTTTTAAACCAAGGTTTATTTGTGTAGCTAATCAATCTCACTGTTATATTCTACATGCTTTAGCAGTAGTTAGTCCATCAGTCTAATAGATATCGCTGTTAGAGTTGTACAGAGCATTTCCTATGCAGCAGCGGTTAAAAGGGTTGAGGGTTTGAATGGTGCTCCTGAAGAGTCCATGGTGGTGGATAGGCCTTCAATGCAAGCTGCAGGGGTTGCCTTTCATCAAGATGATCCTGACATTTTAAAGGTTAAAAATGTGGACTTTGTGGCCTTCATTGCAATGGTGATTAATGGCACTGCCAAGGTGGAGAAAAGATCTAGGAAGATAGAAATCATTGTGGTTGCGGTGGAACGGTTCCTAGGGCTGAAAGATTTCTCTGGAAAAGAGTTACATGGAATATTTTCAAAAGCCGTATCACTCTCTCAGGTCCTAGAGCCTTGAGAACTAAAAGAAGGAAGAAATGGGAGTTTTGTTTGTTTTGGCAATGAACTATTTTTATTAGGGTGGAGTAAGTTAGTATCACTGTTAAGTATGGATGTATTTTTTATTTCATTTATTTTGTGGTTTCAAACCATCCAGTTGGTGGCGGCAATGCAACTTTTTGAAGTAGTCTACCATAAAACCCACAGAAGAAGAAGAAGAAGAAGAAGAAGAAGAAGATGTCGCCGTTGCTCTGTTGTAGTTGGGGAACAGGAACTTCCGGGGAGGCCCGCAACATTCTTCAGAACAAAGCAAACGACAGGACTGTGCTTTCTGTTTCTCTTTATTACTACAGGTATGTAACAGTACTTTTAAACGGTCTAATATTGAAATAACATGTTAGATAACAAATCAGTCAAGCTATTATCACGTTTGGGAAAGGTTTTGTGAAATTTTTGTGTCAATCCGAGTGAATAAAATATTTTACCAGCACACGGCGCGGGGTCCATTACACGTTTTTATTTGTGAGGCTTTCCAGGTTCGTATATAGGTCAGTTCGTTCCGCCTGGGCATGTTCAGTACAAAAACGTTTTGGAAAGTTGCAGATAGAAATACCCCGATTAGAAGTGACATGATTCATTAGAATCAGAGGCATGTTTGTTCTACATAATACATTTGTATCTGATCGTGGCCAACGTCTCCGTCCTCCTGCTGGACGCAGCCCTGGTACCCGCTTGTCCCTACGTATGTGAAGCTAGTCATAATAATGATTAGCCACAATAGTGGAATTTGCGGTTCGCCCTCAAAATAAAAGGCCCTCATTGAAAGTGATGCAAACTGAAACAAAATATTGGAATCATGTCATATTTGGACTAGATAACGCTAAACATGGTTGGAATGTTGTTAATTTAAAATGAATTACAATAACTCATTATTTTGAAAATAAACAGAAAGAAACGGTTGAAATCCCACTGTGGAAGTATTAGACCACATAATTGTATTGGGGGCATTCATATATGCACTTATGCAACGGGTTGGATTGTGCTCCCATGGAACGGGTGACACCTACAGAAAACAATTCTCAAGAGTTTATACAAATATTAGCATCTTAGCTCTTATTGCAGGACTTTGACTGTGAAAAATCACCTTCCCAGTCAGTCTATTGCAGGGGTACTCCAGTACTATTTGAGAAGGTCCGGTCAAACAAATTTCCTAGGTGGCAAAGGTCCGGATGGATATTGTCATTTATTGGTGTAGTAACAAACCCCCAACTTGTGACCCCAAACTGTTCACAACCCTCTTGTTGGCGGAGAGAACATTTAGCAGTTTTGAAGCTAATATCCCGCAATTCTACACATTTTACGACAGGGCTGAGATGTTTTGTTGTTGCTGTTTTTAAGCAATTCTACATGTTTCCATGTCTTATGTGTGTTTATATGATACCAGGGGTTGAAGCCCAACCAAAACAGTATTATTATATAATTTTTTTGTGACCCGTGGTCCATATCGACCCCGTTCTTGGTCCTTACCGCGTTACGCCAGTTGAGTATGCTGTTTCTTTTGTTTGTATTGGACATTCATATTGCACTGTACAGCCCTACCTATGTATTGTTCAGCCTACTCAGTGATACCCACAGAACACAACTATGTAGACTTTACACAAATATTAGCGTCTTCACTCTATTGCAGGACTCTGAAACCACTGTTGTCCGGGAGTTTAACCCTGTCAGCTAAATTGTCATGATAATCAGTGGTTTCAAGTTTGTCTCTGTACATTTTTGACGAGATGATCATAGCAAAAAATGTTATATTTCTGCATGTCCCGCTGTGCAAATGCATTCTTTCTCATTGCAAATAGGCTCAGGATAACTCCTAATAAAGTTGGGTAGCTGATAGGCCTTTTCAGAGCTTAAATAGCCAAAATGATTAGTCACAGGGCTCCCGAGTGGCGCAGCGGTCTAAGTCACTGCATCTGGCACTACAGACCCTGGTTGGATTCCAGGCTGTATCACAATCCGGCCGTGATTGGGAGTCGCATAGGGCGGTGCAAAATTGGCCCAGCGTCGTCCGGGTTTGGCCGGGGTAAGCCATTATTGTAAATAAGAATGAGTTCTTAAGTGACTTGGCCCAAACATTAAACCGGACCAAATCTGAACCAATCACTCAGACATCATTAGGCATGTTTCCATTGACCCAGGTGCATTCGACAAAAGCAATGTTGCTAAAATAATCTTTGCGACGTGTGTAATGGAGACGGCAGATATAGGAGAAATGTTCTAAAGCTCAACAACATTTTTAATCGTTAAACGGGTGGGTTTTTCTTTTGTCAAAGTTTCTTTATTCTGACAAGTGAGGATTGAAACAGTGTTTTTTAAATAAATGATGATTGCCAAACCTTTTTTATGGTACAGGGTGAGTCATTACGTCCAGCTGTTTTTATCGACACAAGATATTTACATGGAAACACACCCTAGAGGGCAATTGTCGTATCTATTTTCTATGCAAAATTTTCTAAATGTCATGAAAAAAATCACTGGACAAGTTATTGGAAACATAGCTACTGTTTCTCTAGATTGGAAAGTACAGTACAGCAGAGTACAGGAAAGAGAAGTTTAGTTCAGTACAGTACAGCAGAGTACAGAGTATAGTACAGTATAACGTACTGTATTGGATTCTACTCTAATGTACTCTGTTATGGCTGGGCTATATGGACTAAAAATCATACAGCTGTATCTTGAGTTTTTTCAAACGTATGGGTGATTCAAGATTTCTCAATTTTGTTTTTCTCTAAGTAAGTGTTGTACAATTAAAGGTCAAATACACTGCATTTCAAACAGTCAGCTATAATCTAATGAATTCAGGGCTTGTGAAGTTATACCTAGGCTAAATATAAGCCATCCACAACCAATAAGACACATTAATTATTGTATTATTTTATACAAATAGTTTAACCTGCTTTTTTTTGGCATTAATCACTGATCTGGCTTTCAAGTCTGTCTATGAAAATGCAATTTCTTGTTACAAATTGACTAATTTATCGTAGCAGGCATTAGGCTATAGACAATTAACACAGGTCTCATCAACAATCTCTCAAGCTCACGTGCTAGTGATTAGCCAGCTGATCTTTATATTTCAAGTTTAGCCAACTTGGATCTGTTTGCTAACAAGGTTGAACAGTTGAGTTGTTATGAACACACCATTCTGTCTGTCTCCAACTGTTTGAAAAGCATGTTAGCCTGTCCACTTTGTTCAGATGTTGAAATCAAGTGGCCTACCTTATTTCTCAGAATGAGAACGAGTTGCCAATTCCTTACAGTGGATTCAGAAAGTATTCAGACCCCTCCCCTTTTTCCATATATTCAGACACATTCAGTTGTTTCTATCTTTATCTATAATTGTTACTATGGTGTGAACGGGAAATACAATTGGTTTTGATTGAAATAATACAGTGAAGACAACGTTATTCAGGAAAATATTACATAGTGCTGCCTAAAACAAACTGCAACCTTGTACTAAATGGTCATTTATGAGAATTTCTGAAATCTACTATAGGTTAAGTGCACTTACATGGTTTAATTCAAAGTGTGCAATTTGTGTCTAATGTGAAATTAATAAATGGTTTGTTGTCAATGCTTAGCTACCTGATCTAATATATTTTTAGAGAATAAAGAAAGTGCCAGAACTGTCAAGACTAACTTTTGTGTCCGTTTCTCTATATTACTACTGGACGACTCAGATTAAGTCTGAGGCCGGTAACATCAACAGTGAGGACAAACCCAGCCTGCCTCTCTCCTTCCACACTGAGTCCAAACCTACAGTCACTGGGTCCTGATTGTGACAGTGGAGCCCAGTTTGCACTGCAGGATCCAGAGATGGCATCAGTGAAGCTGGAAGACTGCAGTCAAACACTGGAGCTGAATGTCAACATTAAAGATGAAGAAGAGGAGGAGGAGATTGGGAAATCTGTTACTCATGGTAAGAGCAGGTTCTATCTAACTTATAGTTATCTTTTTTTTGTCAAGCAGTGGCAAATATACAGCACCAGTCAAAAGTTTGGACACACCTACTCATTCAAGGGTTTTTCTTAATTTTTACTATTTTCTACATTGTAGAGTAATAGTGAAGACATCTAAACTATGAAATAACACATATGGAATGATGTAGTAACCAAAAAAAGTGTTAAACAAACCGAAATATATTTTTGATTTTAGATTCTTCAAAGTAGCCACCCTTTGCCTTGATGACAGATTTGCACACTCTTGGCATTCTCTCAACCAGCTTCACCTGGAATGCTTTTCCAATAGTCTTGAAGAAGCTCACACGCATGCTGAGCACTTGTTGGCTGCTTTTCCTTCACTCTGCGGTCCAACTCGTCCCAAACCATCTCAATTGGGTTGAGGTCGGTTGATTGTGGAGGCCAGGTCATCTGATGCAGCACTCCATCACTCTCCTTCTTGGTCAAATAGCCCTTACACAGCCTGGAGGTGTGTTGGGTCATTGTCCTGTTGAAAAACAAATGATAATCCCACTATGCCCAAACCAGATTGGATGGAGTATCGCTGCAGAATGCTGTGGTAGACATGCTGGTTAAGTGTGCCTTGAAATCTAAATAAATCACCAGCAAAGCACCATCACACTTCCTCCTCCATGCTTCACGGTGGGAACCACACATTTAGAGATCATCCGTTCACCTACTCTGCATCTCACAAAGACACTGCGGTTTAAACTAAAAATCTCAAATTTGGACACATCAGACCAAAGGACAGATTTCCACCGGTCTAATGTCCATTGCTCATGTTTTTTGGCCCAAGCAAGTCTCTTCTTCATGTTGGTGTCCTTTAGTAGTGGTTTCCTTGCAGCAATTCGACCATGAAGGCCTGATTCACGCAGTCTCATTTTTACATTTACATTTTAGTCATTTAGCAGACGCTCTTATCCAGAGCGACTTACAGAAGCAATTAGGGTTAAGTGCCTTCCTCAAGGGCACATCGACAGATTTTTCACCTAGTCGGCTCGGGGATTAGAACCAGCGACCTTTCGGTTACTGGAACAACGCTCTTACCCACTAAGCTACCTGCCGCCCCGTCTCCTCTGAACAGTTGATGTTGAGATGTGTCTGTTACTTGAACTATGTGAAGCATTTATTTGGGCTGCAATTTCTGAGGCTGGTAACTCTAATGAACTTATCCCCTGCAGCAGAGGTAACTCTGGGTCTTCCTTTCCTGTGGCGGTCCTCATGAGAGCCAGTTTCATCATAGCGCTTGATGGTTTTTGCGAATGCACTTGAAGAAACTTTCAAAGTTCTTCATATTTTCAGGAATGACTGACCTTCATGTCTTAAAGTAATGATGGACTGTTGTTTCTCTTTGCTTATTTGAGCTGTTCTTGCAATAATATGGACTTGGTCTTTTACCAAATAGGCCTATCTTCTGGATACCACCCCTACCTTGTCACAACACAACTGATTGGCTCAAGCACATTAAGACATTCCACGAATTAACTTTTAAAAAGAGACACCTGTTGATTGAAATGCATTCCAGGTGACTACCTCGAAGCTGGTTAAGAAAATGCCAAGAGTGTGCAAAGCTGTCATCAAGGCAAAGGTTGCCTACTTTGAAGAATCTCAAATATAAAATATATTTTGATTTGTTTAACACTTCTTTGGTTACTACATGATTCCATATGTGTTATTTCATATTATTATCCTATGTAGAAAATAGTAAAAATAAAGAAAACCCGTGGAATGAGTAGGTGTCCTAAAACCTTTGACTGGTACTGTATGTGAATTTGGGAAAATCTACTATAGGTTAAGTACCGGCACCTCAAATATCTAGTGCTTGAGCTCCTGTTCCTCTTATAGAATGTTAGCTCAACAGTATTGTGGAGCTCCTGCACCTAAATATAAACAGTACCGGCACCTATTTCAGTCCAAGTCAAGCACTGAATTAGATGATTGAACAAGAAGAAAGAGAATATATTTTTAGAGAATAAAGAAAGTGCCAGAACTGTCAAGACAATAACTTTTTGTGTCCATTTCTCATTACTACAGGACGACTAGAATTAAATCTGAGGCCGGTAACATCAATAGTGAGAACAAACCCAGCCTGCCTCTCTCCTTCCACACTGAGTCCAAACCTACAGTCACTGGGTCCTGATTGCGACAGTGGAGCCCAGTTTGCTAAGCAGGATCCAGAGATGGCATCAGTGAAGCTGGAAGACTGCAGTCAAACACTGGAGCTGAATGTCAACATTAAAGATGAAGAAGAGGAGGAGAAGATTGGGAAATCTGTTTCTCATGGTAAGAGCAGCTTTTATCTAATTAAGTTTGTTGGACATGATTTGGAAAGGCACACACCTGTCTATATACAGTGCATTCGGAAACTATTCAGACCCCTGGACTTTTTAGATATTTTGTTACGTTACAGCCTTATTGTAAAATTGATTAAATTGTTTTTTTCCCTCATCAATCTACTCACATTACCCCATAATGACAAAGCAAAAACAGGTTTTTATCAATTGTTGCAAAAAACAACTGAACGATCACATTTACAAAATGACTTTCTACTCTGCGAGTGGGAAGTGTCTAAACCAGAGGAGTGATCTAGATGAGGATCAAGAGTGCAATTAAAGTCCCCTGCCATTAGGACTTTACCAGGAATGGAGGCTATCAATAGAAATACATTCTCAAAGAATTTGGGATTATCATCATTAGGACCATAAACATTAACCATATTAATATGCTCATTCAAAAGAGTTCCCTGTATCAAAATGTATCTACCAGCTGTATCAGTTATAATAGTATCCACTTGAAACGGAACAGATTAGTGAATTAAAACCATAACACCATGAGAATGAGAGGAGAAACAGGATGCTATTACTTGCCCTTGTCATCTCCTGCATACTTTAAGTAGCTCATCCTTCAACAAGTGAGTTTCTTGTAGGAATACAATAGATGAATGAAGTTGTTTTTAAGCCTAGTAATAACCTGTTTTAAGCTTGGATAGTTTAGTAACTCCATGGACATTCCACAAAGTACATTTAAGTTTTGCATTTGAAGTCATTTAACCAAAGATGTAAACATGGAATAAGCTATAGCATAAAGGCATATCTAAAATATGTTTAGTAACCACAAGGGCCGCAGGAATATTTTGTAGTGAGGAAAATATGTAAAGATCTGTTGAAACAAACATAAATATTTCCTAACAGTAAAACACTGAACTCCATTCCACTGTCTCCCTAACCGAGACACCCAACGCTTCCTCTCCCACCTCCCCCTGATCGTAGAGTGTAGCCTGGTGGACGACTGATCCATTAAAGAGAGCAGTCTAACCTAAGCGACGCTAAACAAAACAAAGTGTCTCCTGCCTTCTCTCGGCCATTACTTCTTACAATCAAAACAAAAGGCATATCTAGCAAGATGATATGTGAAATATCACGTAGTATTTGTTTGAAAAGTAGCAAAGAATAGCTCCACCTAAAACAGTAACGCTAGTTAGTGAAGCCTGAGACTAACGTTAACGTGACAGTATGGACCGTCCAAAATAGTGGTAGATGATCCACAACACAGGGTCTGCTGCTAGTAGCTACCAAGTAACAATATGGCCCATACGTATAGCGTTAACGTAGTATACCATGATACGTTTATAAACCAGAAAAAGTATCAAAGATCAGAAATGAACAGCCTACGTGAGAAAAATAGATATCATTGAATATGTGCTACGTTACCCAAAGGCCCTTTGCACATGATGTTAGGCTTGCACCTGAGTGTCAATCATTTTAGTCCAAGAATATGATCAAAAGGCCTCCATCATTCTTAAATGGAAAAAGTGTGGAACCACCATTACTTTTTCTAGAGCTGGCTGCCCGGACAAACTAAGCAATCGGGGGAGAAGGGCCTTGGTCAGGGAGGTCACCAAGAAGCCAGTGGTCACTCTGACAGAGCTCCAGAGTTCTGTGGCGATAGGAGAACCTTCCAGAAGGACAACCATCTCTGCAGCACTCCACCAATCAGGCCTTTATGGTAGAATGGCTAGACGGAAGCCACTCCTCATGAAAAGGCACATGACAGCCCGCTTGGAGTTTGGCAAAAGACACCTAAAGGACTCTCAGACCATGAGAAACAAGATTCTCTGGTCTTATGAAGCCAAGATTGAACTCTTTGGCCTGAATGCCAAGCTTCACGTCTGGAGGAATCCTGGCACCATCCCAATGGTGAATCATGGTGATGGCAGCATCATGCTGTGGGGATGTTTTTCAGTGGTAGGGACTGGGAGACCAGTCAGGATTAAGGGAAAGATGAACGGAGAAAAGTACAGAGAGACCTGAAAATAGCTGTGCGACGACAGTCCCCATCTAACCTGACCAGCTTGAGAGGATCTGCAAAGAAACTCCCCAAATACAGGTATGCCAAGCTTGTAGCTTCATACCCAAGAAGACTTGAGGCTGCAATCACTGCCAAAGGTGCTTCAACAAAGTACTGAGTAAAGTCTGAATACAGTATATATATATATATATATATATATATTTTTTTTTTTGGGGGGGGGGGCAAAAATGGGTGTCATAAAACCTAAACAGTTCTAATAATTTTTCCTTTTTATTCATTTTAGGAACACTTAAAATGAGGGCTGTTTCGTGTAGGCTTACCCTGGCGTGACTTTTAGCAATATTTGGCTCTATTTCCTCTCAGATTATAAAACTCTAATTATCATCAAAGTAGACATTATGCAAAACAACAAATCACTGCAATCTCCTGCACGTCATCTCTTGCTGACACCTTTGCTAACAGGTATTGTGTCAATTTACAACTTGCACAAGAGTTCATAGAATTGTCAATTTAAATAAATGTAGCCTATTTATTCATTATTAAATTTAGTAAACATTAGATAGTTAACCCAGAGATCCTTACCTTTGACTCGATTGGGCAATTTTGTCCAGATTCACCTTGTCCTAGAGAGATTTACACGGTTATCAAAACGCCACGCCAGGATAAGCCTACATGAAACACAGCCCTTATTTTAAGTGTTTCTAAAATCCCCTATGGGAAAAATGAATGGTGAAAAAATGATTGGAACCATTTCCCCGTTTGACTGCAAGGTTTTATGGGTATTATTATACTGTGGTACTCCATTGGTTTGCAGCTACCCGAAGCTAGTGGGGTGTGGATGAGCTGAGACACGTGGTAAGATGGCGGACAAGAAAACAAGTGGAATGGGGGATTGCAGTGGGGGATGCACAAACCTTCTGGAAGATCTGATGAAGGAGAAGATGGTGGACAAGGACAAAGGAGAAAAGTGGAATATATTTTGAGTGAAAATGGAATGGAAGATCACACAGAACTTTTAGAAGAACTACAGGAGGAAAGTGAATGTGACGAGAGTGAGGATGAATTAACTGTGGTGGCAGGTGCAGTGATGGCCGCTGAGAAGGAGCTGAGTGTAGAGGGAAGCAGTGTGGTGAGGGAGGTTATCGTCTAGTGTATAAAGAGGGATACGTCCTCCAGTAGCTCAGAGATGGAACCTGGCGAGAGTGAGGATGAATTACCTGCGGTGAGGAACTCCGAGTTCGGGCCTCGTTCTGAGGATGATAAGGATGATTCAGGCCCAGTGGGACTGAGATTTGTAGAGAGAATGGATCCATATGTGGTGTCAGGTTAGGTGGAGAAGAGGTTGGGGACTGTTGAGTTGGTGAAGGTAACTGAGTGGACTCGTGATGATTTATTGTTTCTCCTCTGTCCAGAGGGAGTGGGCGCTGCGGATTACGTGATTAGTGACAGGAATTGTGACTTGAATTGCTCTCCGGAACAGGGTGGCATTGAAAGGAGTGATAACAGGGTTAGGTTTAAGTGTTGAGGATGTGCAGTTGAAATGGAAGATTCCAGGTGTCTGTGACGCCCTCCGTTTGGTGAGACGTAGATCCGGTGTAGAGCGTGGGGAAACAGAGAATACATCTGTCATGCTGGATTTTGATAGTCTCTGCCAGATAAGGTCAAGGTAGGAAGTGTCAGTTATCCCGTGAGCTATTTTGTTCCGTAAATACTACAGTGTTTTAGGGGTGAAGTTTATGGATCTGTTGCAGCAGTGTGTAGACATGAGATGCCTAGATGTGACAAGTGTGCAGGAGGGCATGAGATGAAGAAATGTGTGGTATCGGTGGAGAAAGTTCTGTGTGTTAGTTGTGGGGGTGCTAACGGGCTGGAGATCTGAGGTGTCAGGTGAGAGAAAGGCAGATTGAGGTTGCCAGGGTTACAGTAGTACAGAAAGTGTTGTATGCAGAAGCAGTGAAGAGAGTGGTAGAGGAAGATGGGTACAGGGTGAGGGATCTTGTGAGGATTCCTGTGAGTAGGCAGAGACCAAGAGAGAGTGATGGGAAGAATATGTGCTTCAGTAAGGTGGGCTTTTTAGCATTTATAGCAATGGTTGTCAATTGTACTGCAGAAATGGATCTCTCAAATTACCAAAATGACAGGCTACTTTGACACTGAGAATCTGAGCTCAATAAAAACGACCTTGTCTTGAATCCATCAATAGCCGAGGCCCCTAAGTGTGCAGAGAAACACATTGTACAATATGAGGAGGAAGATATAGTCCTAAAAAAGCTTTCCGGTTTCACTGACTCACCCAAAGATGTGTAGCTCACTCACCGGCCAAAAGCTTATCTCTCTCTTGCTTTACTTTTTTAAACAATGCTGTTCGCTCAATAGGCCTATTTGGAAGTTGTTAACTTGGTAACATACAGACATTAGTATTTTATTTTCAGCAGGATCCATTTGCTTTACAACCTGTGTTTTCCAGCGATTGTATTAGAAATATTTGCTAAAGGCCTGTTTTGGCTGCATGCTGTTAACTGACAGATTTAACACACGTTAGGCATGCCTTGTGATTTGGCTACACACACATTTTAAATTAGCTATGGCTACTCTGTGGTGAAATTCTAGGCTTACTCTTGGTGGAGTATTGGGAATTATTTAATTTCTTTCTGAACAGACTGCAGAGTCTGCAGCACCTCCAGCACACTTCCCACAGCTATTATTCTATTAGGAGATAAATGATGATGTGCAATGCTGGAGAGAAGAGAGTTGCCGGCTTATGTCTATAACAGCACAGAGAGGGAGAGAGATCATAGAAAGTGAATGTCATTGTATTTCTGTGAGAGATACAGGCGTGCTTCTCTCTCTCACCACAGCAATGGCCACGCCTTGGTCTAGGCTACAATGTTGCGCAAACCATAAACCCAACATTAACCAATTCTTAGAATATCATGCACGTTTTCACATTACATTTTTTTAGGGGGCATGACAATTACAGAGGAATCTAAATGTAATTACTCTGATTGCTTTTATTAGGATTTTTACATTGCAAACAGTGGAAATTATTTTTCTTGCCACAAGAGGTAGGCTACCTGATCCTGGCAAATGGGTTCCGGAACAAAAGACTACAAAACTGAGAGGTACCGGAGGATCCAGCTCAAATTAAGCACCGCCCTTCTCATATAATGGGGTATGGGCATCCCAAGGATCCCTGAATGCACGGACGGTTGCACCAAATATTTCTTATAACTAAACCAAGACAGACCAAAGCTGGTCGTTTCCAATGGGAACAGATGAGTCATAGTGGGCAGAGCCAAGCACGAGCTAGCGAGATCCTATTGGCGTGTTCTATCACACATCTGCATATTTCTGTTAGGGAATGCCTCCTCTCTGAAGCGCTCCTGTGCAATAACTCAATTCGCCTTTGCGTTCCTTCTGAATAATGTGATTAAAAAATATATTTGCAACAGGTAAGTCCACAAAACTTAGTCCACTCTGTGCATAACAGATTTTAGTTTTGGGAACAGAACTGTATTAAGATCAGATGTTTCATCGATTAGAACATTTGCATAATGTCGGCCAAAATCCATCTCCTTCCATCTTCTCCCACTGCCGGCCAGTGGGCTTCCTCTCACTACCATATTTGGTAGTGAGTGGAAACGCCAACCGGATGCTTCACAATTACACATCCAGTGAAATATCTGTCTCATTGTTCTATCTGTGGCTGCACTGTGGTAGTAGGGGAACAGGAAGTTCCAGGCAGGCACGCACCATTCCTCAGTATAAAGAAAGCGCCAAAACTGTGATGTCAAGAAGATAACCTTTGTGTCAGTTTCTTTTTATTACTATAGTTATGTGTTATGACAAGTTTCTCTGGCATCAAGTAATTCAGTATGCAAGATAATAGTTAAACAATTAGATGGAGAGTTGGTTCAAATTATTTAATATTACAGTACCAGATTCATATGACAAGCGGTACCGGCGTAGCCTATTGTCATCTGAATGACTTACATAGAAAACCTCTTAGTTTATATAATGCTTTTCCTAGCTAATTCCATCCAACAGTTGGCAACCATTATTGAGTGTCACTCCTCGCCACATATAGGATCACCCTATACGGTATCGTGTTGCACCCTAGTCAGGATATTCCATCACGTACTCCTTCTAAGATTAGCACCAGTGGCCCCCCAGCTATCTTGGCCCGCATACCTTCTGGCACCCACCAGTGACAGAAATAAATACATGGAATGTATGTCATCCTCCAAATCCTTATGCAGCTCTCAACATTCCAAACATTAACTAATACTTTATAAAAGACGTCAAATCAGTATGTAATAGCACATTTAAACGTTCTAATATCTAAAGAACATGTCATAATCCGTTAAGGTATTATCACGTCTGGTAAAGGTTTGGTGTGTTATTTGTATGTCAAACTGAGTAAATCTGGTAACTATTTTACAAGTCACATAGCTAGATACTTTGGGTTTGTCTGAATGGATGTACATAATTTCCTCAAGGTGATTTCATAAAGAATCCATTTATTTTAGATTTCCGAGTTTGTTTTGGTTTTGTGTAAAATTAACGAGCTGGTAAAATGGCGCCGCCCACTCGGTCAGCGTCAACGGACTTCAGTGCATCAGAGAGAGACAATTTCAGGGTTGCACTTCTGTTTTGAAGCTGAATGTAATGATTATCAGTTTTCTACGTGTACTAATATTCAGACACATTCAGTTGTTTCTGTATTTATCGATAAATGTTACTATTGTGTGAACAGAAAATACAATTGGTTTTTGATTGAAATAATACAGTGAAGACAAGGTTATTCAGGACAATAGTACATAGTCCCACCTAAAACAAACAGTGACCTTGTACTAAATGGCTTTTTTCATTTATGCATTTACAGTACCAGTCAAAAGTTTGGACACACCTACTCATTCAAGGTTTTTTCTTACATTGTACTATTTTCTACATTGTAGAATAATAGTGAAGACATCTAAACTATGAAATAACACATGGAATCATGTAGTAACCATAAAAGTGTTAAACAAATCAAATATATTTTAGATTTTAGATTCTTCAAAGTAGCCACCCTTTGCCTTGATGACAGCTTTGTAGAATATTTAATCTACAATGTAGAAAATAATACAAAATAAAGATAAATAGGTGTTCTAAAACCTTTGACTGGTTCTGTTTGTGAATTTGGGAATACTATAGGTTAAGTACCGGCACCTCAAATATCTAGTGCTTGAGCTCATGTTCCTTTTATAGAATATTAGCTCAACAGTTTTGTGGAGCTCCTGCACCTAAATATAAACAGTACCGGCACCCAAAATGAGTACCGGCACCTATTTCAGTCCAAGTCAAGCACTGAATATAATATAATATATTTTTAGAGAATAAAGAAAGTGTCAGAACTGTCAAGACAATAACTTTTTGTGTCTGTTTCTCATTGTTACTACAGGACCACTAGAATTAAATCTGAGGCCGGTAACATCAATAGTGAGGACAAACCCAGCATGCCTCTCTCCTTCCACACTGAGTCCAAACCTACAGTCACTGGGTCCTGATTGTGACAGTGGAGCCCAGTTTGCTAAGCAGGATCCAGAGATGGCATCAGTGAAGCTGGAAGACTGCAGTCAAACACTGGAGCTGAATGTCAACACTAAAGATGAAGAAGAGGAGGAGAAGATTGGGAAATCTGTTTCTCATGGTAAGAGCAGGTTCTATCTAACTAAGTTTTTGTTATTCATTCCGACTTCCCAATGTGCATGAAAAGTTGCAGTAGAACTGTTTCAATGAGAAGGTAGATATTATTTAATGCTGCTGACACTTACATGGTTTGACACCACTACTGCCAGCATTTGTTTTTTTCACTTGGCTATCTGGAGTGATCAGAGAGTAGACTAAAGAAGTGAAGTAGATAAACTGTTTTAAAGTTCTATTAAATGAGTCTGTGTAGTTACTAACCCTTGTGATAGTGAGTGGAGGATGATATGGCTTCTACATCTGCATTGCTTGCTCTTTGGGGTTTTAGGCTGGGTTTCTATAAAGCACTTTGTGACAACTTCTGATGTAAAAAGGGCTTCATTAAATACATTTGATTGACATGTATATCACACCAACTGACTGGTTCTTCTGATGTTGTTCACACAGGAGACCATGTTGAGACATTCTCTACATCCAGAGAGCAACAGCAGGAAGATCACAGAGCTAAGAGGTCTCACCACTGCCCACATTGTGAGGAGATTTTCCCAATTCTATCAAAGTTAAAAATACACCTACAAATACACACAGGAGAGAATCTGTATTCCTGTACTGACTGTGTGAAAGATTTCACAACATCAAAGGCTCTGACAGTTCATCAGAGATTGCACACAGGAGAGAAGCCTTACTCCTGCTTTGACTGTGGGGCAAGTTTCTCTCAACCTGGCAACTTAAAACAACATCAACGTATACATACAGGAGAGAAACCTTACTCCTGCTCTGACTGTGGAAAGAGTTTCTCTCAAATGGGCACCTTAAAAACACATGAACGTATACATACAGGAGAGAAGGCTTACTCCTGCTCTGAGTGTGTAAAATGCTTCACAACATTAACTGAGCTAGAAGTTCATCAGAGAACACACACAGGAGAGAAGCCTTACTCCTGCTCTGACTGTGGGGCAAGTTTCTCTCAACTGGGCCACTTAAAACAACATCAACGTATACACACAGGAGAGAAGCCTTACTCCTGCTCTGACTGTGTGAAACGCTTCACAACATCAACTGAGCTAAAAGTTCATCAGAGAACACACACAGGAGTGAAGCCTTACTCCTGCTCTGACTGTGGGAAGAGTTTATCTCAACTGGGCCACTTAAAAATACATGAACGTATACATACAGGAGAGAAGCCTTACTCCTGCTCTGACTGTGGAAAGAGTTTCTCTCAAATGGGCACCTTAAAAACACATGAACGTATAAATACAGGAGAGAAGGCTTACTCCTGCGCTGAGTGTGTAAAATGCTTCACAATATTAACTGAGCTAAAAGTTCATCAGAGAACACACACAGGAGAGAAGCCTTACTCCTGCTCTGACTGTGGGAAGAGTTTCTCTCGACTGGGCCACTTAAAAAGACATGAACGTATACATACAGTATAGAAGCCTTACTCCTGCTCTGACTGTGGGAAGAGTTTCTCTCAAATGGGCACCTTAAAAATACATGAACGTATACATACAGGAGAGAAGCCTTACTCCTGCTCTGAGTGTGTAAAATGCTTTACAACATCAACTGAGCTAAAAGTTCATCAGAGAACACACACAGGAGAGAAGCCTTACTCCTGCTCTGACTGTGGGGCAAGTTTCTCTCAACTGGGCCACTTAAAACAACATCAACGTATACATACAGGAGAGAAGCCTTACTCCTGCTCTGACTGTGTAAAACGCTTCACAACATCAACTGAGCTAAAAGCTCATCAGAGAACACACACAGGAGTGAAGCCTTACTCCTGCTCTGACTGTGGGAAGAGTTTATCTCAACTGGGCCACGTAAAAACACATGAACGTATAAATACAGGAGAGAAGGCTTACTCCTGCTCTGAGTGTGTAAAATGCTTCACAACATTAACTGAGCTAAAAGTTCATCAGAGAACACACACAGGAGAGAAGCCTTACTCCTGCTCTGACTGTGGGAAGAGTTTCTCTCGACTGGGCCACTTAAAAAGACATGAACGTATACATACAGGAGAGAAGCCTTACTCCTGCTCTGACTGTGGGAAGAGTTTCTCTCAAATGGGCACCTTAAAAATACATGAACGTATACATACAGGAGAGAAGCCTTACTCCTGCTCTGAGTGTGTAAAATGCTTTACAACATCAACTGAGCTAAAAGTTCATCAGAGAACACACACAGGAGAGAAGCCTTACTCCTGCTCTGACTGTGGGGCAAGTTTCTCTCAACTGGGCCACTTAAAACAACATCAACGTATACATACAGGAGAGAAGCCTTACTCCTGCTCTGACTGTGTAAAACGCTTCACAACATCAACTGAGCTAAAAGCTCATCAGAGAACACACACAGGAGTGAAGCCTTACTCGAAGAGTTTCTCAACTGGGCCACTTAAAAAGACATGAACGTATACATACAGGAGAGAAGCCTTACCACTGATCTTAATGTGGCAAGAGTTTATCCTGATTTGGGCAACGTAAAAACACACCAACGGATACACACTGCAGAGAAGCCTCATCACTGCACTGACTGTGAGACGAGATTTTACAGATTGGGCCATTTTAAAACGACACCAATGTATAAAGGTGAAATCCTCATCAGTTCTCTCAGACCAGCTAAGATTAGTCACTCCACATAATTCTCATCTCATAAAATAATTGGCAACGTTGAATTGAATCAAATGAAGAAAGCGTAGGACACTATTGTAGTCCTTATGTTTCTCACTGTGAGAGAACTGTGCAGAGGAAAGGGAGTGTTATAGAATGTTAGCCTCTCTTTACTTTACTGATCAGTGTTCACCTTGTCAGTTTTGCTGTGCTTAGATAGCTTCTACTGTAAAGGTATTGAGATGACCTTGGATTTGCCCTTAGGGTTGAATATCCTCTTTGAGGCGTCTTACAATGGAGTCTGATGGTTGACTGGGTGGTACTGATTCCTTCTGCAGTTTTCTGTGGGAATGAGCTGTTAGACACAACATACACAGTGTGTACAAAACATTATGGACACCAGCTATTTCCATGACATTGACTGAAAGCTATGATCCTTAATGATGTAGTTTTAGTGTATTTATTATAGATCCCCATTAGCTTTCAGCAAGAAACTGCAGTTGCAGTGGGCTATGGAATGAAAACACTGGACAATTTGAAAAGCATTGCCTGATTTGATGAGTTTTGTACTGATGGGAGGACTAGGGTATGAAAAAAATAAACATGAGTACATGCATCCATGCTGTGTGTCAGTGTTTCAGGCTGGTGGTGATGGTGTGTTTTCATGGCACATATTGGGCCTCTTGATAAAAGTGCAGCAACTTTTGAATGCCACAGGATATCTAAACATCATTGCCAATCAGGTGCATCCCTTCATGGCAGCAGTGTATCCATCTGTAAATGAATGAGGAAAATGGGGAATTGGAATTTGGGTTACTTTGTGAATTGACTGTAATTGAAATGGAATTGACCCTGACATTTGCTAACCCTTGTGATAGTGAGTGGGGGATGATATTGCTAATCATTTTCAAAGGGAAGTTGGTTTTTAAGTTTCTGTTCTATATTAAGAAAGATAAGTCAAACATATTTAACACCTTTTTTGGGCACTAAGTACTTCAATATTTACTTCCACAAATGTTTTAAACTGGTACCTGCTACCTTCAGACACTTGTAGGCGTCCTAGAGCGAAACAACAGACATGAACTTGTTGGTGAGTCTCACCTTTAGATGTGTAGGCCAAACTTCTCGGACGCTACAGACAGAAGGCTCCTGGTCTGACAAACAACACTGTAGTTCTTCCACCGCAGATGAGGAAGGCCGACCTCAGAGGATGTGGTGGATTGAGACACAGCCCATGCAAAAAATCCATCTCTAGCTTAAACAGACAGATTTTGATGGGGATTGTTATTATGATGCTAATTTGATTTCCACAGGGGTGCTCTAGGGTTTCTTAAAGCACATCAACGTATACATAAAGAAGAGATGCCGGTAACACTTCCTTTTATGGGGTCCTTATTACAGTGTAATTACATGTGTAACTACACTGTAAACAAGTATTGTAGTTAACTGTAATGACACATAGTTACAATGTAATAACATGTACCTGGTAGTAATTGTGGTCTGTGATTCCGATTTATTAACAACTGTGACAAAGGTTGGGATCCCTTGTGGATGCTCTGGGTGTCTGAGATATTATAGCCTATGCTCAATAGGCTCTAATTAATATTTGCCAGCAATATACTCCCCTGCATCACACTGCTAGCTAGCCTCTGAAGCTAAGCAGGGTTGGTCCTGGTCGGTCCCTGGATGGGAGACCAGATGCTGCTGGAAGTGGTGTTGAAGGGCCAGCAGGAAGCACTCTTTCCTCTGGTCAAAAAGAACCCCACCCCAAGGGTAAGAGTAGGGGTGTTAACCCCAGTGTCCTGGCTGAATTCCCAATCTGGCCCTCAAACCATCATGGCCACCTAATCATCCCTAGCTTCCAATCGGCTCATTCATCTCCCATCCTCTCTGCTGTAACTATTTCCCAGGTTGTTGCTGGAAATGAGAATGTGTTCTCAGTCAACTTCCCTGGTAAAATTACTTAAACATTAATGTGCACTGTTCAAAATATATATCCAGTCAATGTTGTTGCTAGCACTTCCCTCCAAAATAAAGCATCCCATCTGGGTTAACTTGTTTTAGCTTATGAAAACCGATCTAACACAAGTGTCTATGTATGCGGATGACTCAACACTTTACATGTCAGCTACTATATATTATATAATAATTGGGCCATTTATTTATTATATTATACAGCGACTGAAATGACTGCAACACTTAACAAAGAGTTGCAGTTAGTTTCAGAGTGGGTGGAAAGGAATAAGTTAGTCCTAAATATTTCTAAAACTAAAAGCATTATATTTGGGACAAATCATTCACTAAATCCTAAACCTCAACTAATTCTTGTAATAAATAATGTGGAAATTGAGCAAGTTGAGGTGACTAAACTGCTTGGAGTAACCCTGGATTGTAAACTGTCATGGTCAAAGCATATTGATACAACAGTAGCTAAGATGGAGAGAAGTCTGTCCATAATAAAGCACTGCTCTACCTTCTTAACAGCACTATCAACAAGGCAGGTCCTACAGGCCCTAGTTTTGTCAAACCTAGACTACTGTTAAGTCGTGTGGTCAGACACAAAAAAGGACTTAAGAAAATTGCAATTGGCTCAGACCAGGGCAGCACGGCAGCATAGAGAGCTAATATTAATAATATGCATGTCGATCTCTCCTGGCTCAAAGTGGAGGAGAGATTGACTTCATCACTACTTGTGTTTATGAGAGGTGTTGACATGTTGGGTGCACCGAGCTGTCTGTTTGAGCTACTGGCGCACAGCTCGGTCACCCATGCATACCCCACAAGACATGCCACCAGAGGTCTCTTCACAGTCTCCAAGTCCAGAACAGACTATGAGAGGTGCACAGTACTACATAGAGCCATGACTACATGGAACTGTATTCCACATCAAGTAACTGATGCAAGTAGTAAAATAAGATTTTAAAAACAGATTTTAAAAAACACCTTATCGAATAGCAGGGACTGTGACGCAACACAAATATAGGCGCAGACACATGCACACACACACACACGATAACATACGCACTATACACAGACGTACACATGGATTTTTGTACTGTAGATATGTGGTAGTGGTGGAGTAGGGGCCTGAGGGCACACAGTGTGATGTGAAATCTGTGAATGTATTGTAATGTTTTTAAAATTGTATGAACTGCCTTAATTTTGCTGGACCCCAGGAAGTGTAGCTGCTGCCTTGGCAGGAACTAATGAGGATCAATAATAAATACAAATACAAGTCCCAGATGAAGAATAAGACACTATTTCAAAGCATAGTACATGTAATGTTAGCCAAGTACAATGTAATTACTAGTTGTTACACAGGAATTAGCTAGTTAAAATGAAGTGTATCTTTAGGAGTACTTGTACTTAATGTGTATAGTACATTACCCATCCTGACAACCTGGCCCTCAATTTAAAGCTTGTGGAAGTGACATCCAAGTGGGAGAATAAATACACTAGTATACCACTGATAGAATAATTTGGTAAAGAGCGTCTGCTAAATGACGTAAATGTAAATGTAATGACTAATTATTACACTTCGATTCTTTGTGAAATGTGTTAGAATCATAAAACTACAATCTGATAATGTTTAGCTTAGTTAGAAGTAAAACAAGGGCTTTGGCTTATTTTTACATCTATGCAAGCAGAATGCAACTGTGAAACCAATAACAGAAAACAGGATGTGAAACTAGACACTGAGAAACATGTCCCCACCCTATGTGCCTGTATAAGATGCATATTTGCCCAGCAACAGAGTATTTGTGTCTTCTGAAACCAGTGTGAAATAGATCCAGGAAGAAACAACTAGGTTGCTGTGCAGCTAACAGAGAAATGTAACAGTTGCCTAAATATGGGCTAGGAGCTTTCTCATTGGCCCACTTAGGGGCGTAGTAGAGGTATAAAAAATGTTGTGCATTGTATGATTTTCAGAGCTCTCATGAATAAAGAATGACCATTGCAGTAAGGGGTCTGTTTACTTTATTTAAACTAGAGAATTATACCTCTGGGAATTATTCAAAGATTTAAGAAGTGTTTGACTTCAACCATTGAGATAACAACATTCTCGTGACAACCACAGAGTATCTGTATAGGAAAATCATTAAGAGCAAACTGTGCTGCCAATCACAGTGTAGGGCGCGACATTTTGCGGGTGAGGAGAGCTCGTTAGAGGATGCTTGCATTGAAGAGCTGGGCATCGTGTTATGACCTGCATTATCTGAATTAGGCCCACAGAATTATACCTACGGAGGAGCGGCTTCTATGGAGGAACTTTGAATGTCTGAACTTCAGAGTTGGTTTAACGTTGGACCAGAGCAGATGTTAGCTAGCTAGCTAACAACCTTGTTTGGGCAGTGCAGTGTAGCACTATAATTAAAAACAGGTCGTACCTTTTTGTCGTTAATAAATCCAATGTGAAACGTGGTGACTATAGAATCCTTAACTAGCATTGAAAAAGTTATTCCATTCTTCTCAAATTAAACATATCTCCCTAATTTCTGAATCATGCTTGTAACGTTGTCAGTAGGATACAGTAACCTATGCTTCAGAGGAGAGGAGCAGGTAGTTTCCAAATGCATACCCACTGGCAAAGGTTTCCATTCCAGCTGGAAGGCAGAAACTGGAATATGTTCCCAGAGTGAGCTTTCCCAGCTAACAAAATTACGTTCCAGGACATGACAAGTTATTTTAGTCCCTACATAAGTCATGATAACGTTATTGTGAAACGTTCCTTCTACGTAGCTGTGGTGTCCGCTTATGTCCCAAGTCTTTTCAGGACGTATAAATGTGGGGAATTTTAAACCGTTAAATATGTGTATTTTTAAGTCAACCTCATAATGTTGCTAAACGTCAGAAAGTACGTTGAGAGCCCCATAAAATGCAGTTTCTGGTAACCACTGGGAACGTAACTTTCGTACGTAACAGTGTGATGGGGACAAGGACATTCCGGCTGGCCAAACCCTCCCCTAACCCGGACAATTGTGCATCACCTCATGGGTCTCCCAGTCGTGGCTGGCTGCGACACAGACAGGTATCGAACCAGCATCTGTAGCAACGCAGCTGCGATGCAGTGTCTTAGACCACTGCGCCACTCGGGAGGACCCTTAAGACACGTCATTTAATCTACCCTGAACATATACACAGTATCCTGTCGGTAGGTGTCCACTGACGAAATATGCAAAATGCCTGAAAATAAGTTCTTTTTTTACATAAACTGTATCACAATAGATTCGTAAACAAAATCACAGCAATAAGCTCACAAAATAACAAGTCAGTAAAAACATGAACACTGCACTCCAATCAAGAACTGTAAAACTGCTTAAAGCTAAAAGTGAATAACTATTTTAGGTTTATTCAGGTGCTGCTGCTCCATCCTCATCCACGGTCTCTTCCTCGACCCGCTCCTGGAAGTCAAAATAACACAAATTGGTCATTATTTTCCTTAAACAAATGATCAAAATGCCAGTTTAACGTCGACTCCCTACTACATTCCTTTTTTACTAGCACAATCATTTAACTAAATTGACCGACTGGATTAAAGTGAAGTAAAAAGGCCATTATCCTCTATGGCCTCCATAACTTGGTTCAGAGCAGTCCTGAACTCTGTACGGATCATCTCCAGTTTCACCATTATCCTCTATGGCCTCCATAACTTGGTTCAGAGCAGTCCTGAACTCTGTACGGATCATCTCCAGTTCCACCATTATCCTCTATGGCCTCCATAACTTGGTTCAGAGCAGTCCTGAACTCTGTACGGATCATCTCCAGTTCCACCATTATCCTCTATGGCCTCCATAACTTGGTTCAGAGCAGTCCTGAACTCTGTACGGATCATCTCCAGTTCCACCATTATCCTCATCTCCACTGCTTGAGGATCTGCAAAATAATAAAAGACTCAACAGTTTTGCTGCAAGTAACGTGACAATACAAGCCATGAGTACCAGGCAGGACATGGATCAAGGCCATGTGAAATACCTCGATCAAAATATCCACCCTTCATATATATTAGTAGTATTGATAACCACGTATCTGCTGACAGCCAAACAATTTGGAATTGATGTTGACAATACAAGAGAAGCAACATGTTGTAACATATAGGCACATATAACTTGTGTGTGAAACATTGTATTGTATTCTTATGATTGGTAGGGGGATATTATGTCTGAGTGAATGGGCTGCTTCTCTGTCTGCTTCTCTGTCTGCCTCTCTGTCTGCTTCTCAGTCAGGCCGTCTGCTTCTCTGTCTGCTTATCGGTCAGGCCTTCTGCTTCTCTGTCTGCTTATATGTCAGGCCAACTGCTTCTCTGTCGGTTTATCGGTCAGGCCGTCTGCTTCTCTGTCAGTTTAAGGGTCAGGCCTTCTGCTTCTCTGTCGGCTTATCGGTCAGGCCGTCTGCTTCTCTGTCGGCTTATCAGTCAGACCGTCTGCTTCTCTGTCAGCTTATCGGTCAGGCCGTCTGCTTCTCTGTCGGCTTATCGGTCAGGCCGTCTGCTTCTCTGTCAGCTTAAGGGTCAGGCCGTCTGCTTCTCTGTCAGCTTATCGGTCAGGCCGTCTGCTTCTCTGTCGGCTTATCGGTCAGGCCGTCTGCTTCTCTGTCAGTTTAAGGGTCAGGCCGTCTGCTTCTCTGTCAGTTTAAGGGTCAGGCCTTCTGCTTCTCTGTCGGCTTATCGGTCAGGCCGTCTGCTTCTCTGTCTGCTTATCGGTCAGGCCGTCTGCTTCTCTGTCAGCTTAACGGTCAGGCCGTCTGCTTCTCTGTCTGCTTCTCTGTCGGCTTATCGGAACTACAGAGTTGGTTTAACGTTGGAACAGAGCTAATGTTAGCTAGCTAGCTAACAACCTTGTTTTTGTGTTTTTTTTGAAAGATTCAAATTTTTGAATCCGTTGTCGTTTTGCGTGTCAGTTCATAAACACTAAGCCATGGGATCGGTACATCAAAGATCTCTTCCCAACTATTTTGCAATCTATATGGGACGGCTGTCAATCCTTTGGTCCTTAAGTGAAACTGATATATATTTTTATTTATCACAGTTTTCCTTAACCAATTATGTTCTTTAATGCAAGACGACAGACAAGTTCCTTACTTTCTCCCCCTTCCACTTTCCTCTTCCATTTTTGCGGTACGGCTGCAATTATTTGGTTGTAATTTTGGGTAGAGCAGACATTTCCATATGTTTTTGTTAGCTGCATGTGCGTCATAACTCCACCAGTCCTACCGTTGATATCATTTACGAAGATTATACCTTTTTTAAACATTCTGTCAAAAAATAAAGTTTTTTTGTCTATTAGTATATTTGAATTTAACCACAATATTTGTTGCATTATTTGTTCTGTCGTTTCTGGAGGATTAAATTGAAATTGCAACCAACTTTCTATGGCTTGTTTTAGAAATAGTGACATTTGGGAGATTATTTCCTTTTCAAATAACTGAAAGTGAGAGGTTGTAATCTGAATAAAGGGAAAAAGGCCTTTCTTGAACATTGGGTGAGACAATCTTACTCATTTGCTTGAGAACCAGTTCGGATTTAAGTATAACTTTTGTATGACTGAAGCTTTTAGTGATAGGTCTAATGCTTTAATATTTAATAATTTCTGTCCTCCGAATTCATATTCATTATATAAGTATGCTCTTTTAATTTTGTCTGGCTTGCCGTTCCAAATAAAATTGAATATTTTTCTCTCATATACAGTGGGGAAAAAATGTATTTAGTCAGCCACCAATTGTGCAAGTTCTCCCACTTAAAAAGATGAGAGAGGCCTGTAATTTTCATCATAGGTACACGTCAACTATGACAGACAAAATGAGGAAAAAAAATCCTGAAAATCACATTGTAGGATTTTCTATGAATTTATTTGCAAATTATGGTGGAAAATAAGTATTTGGTCAATAACAAAAGTTTCTCAATACTTTGTTATATACCCTTTGTTGGCAATGACACAGGTCAAACGTTTTCTGTAAGTCTTCACAAGGTTGTCACACACTGTTGCTGGTATTTTGGCCCATTCCTCCATGCAGATCTCCTCTAGAGCAGTGATGTTTTGGGGCTGTCGCTGGGCAACACAGACTTTCAACTCCCTCCAAAGATTTTCTATGGGGTTGAGATCTGGAGACTGGCTAGGCCACTCCAGGACCTTGAAATGCTTCGCACGAAAGCCACTCCTTCGTTGCCCGGGTGGTGTGTTTGGGATCATTGTCATGCTGAAAGACCCAGCCACGTTTCATCTTCAATGCCCTTGCTGACGGAAGGAGGTTTTCACTCAAAATCTCACGATACATGGCCCCATTCATTCTTTCCTTTACACGGATCAGTCGTCCTGGTCCCTTTGCAGAAAAACAGCCCCAAAGCATGATGTTTCCACCCCCATGCTTCACAGTAGGTATGGTGTTCTTTGGATGCAACTCAGCATTCTTTGTCCTCCAAACACGACGAGTTGAGTTTTTACCAAAAAGTTATATTTTGGTTTCATATGACATTCTCCCAATCCTCTTCTGGATCATCCAAATGCACTCTAGCAAACTTCAGACGGGCCTGGACATGTACTGGCTTAAGCAGGGGGACACGTCTTGCACTGCAGGATTTGAGTCCCTGGCGGCGTAGTGTGTTACTGATGGTAGGCTTTGTTACTTTGGTCCCAGCTCTCTGCAGGTCATTCACTAGGTCCCCCCGTGTGGTTCTGGGATTTTTGCTCACCGTTCTTGTGATCATTTTGACCCCATGGGGTGAGATCTTGCGTGGAGCCCCAGATCGAGGGAGATTATCAGTGGTCTTGTATGTCTTCCATTTCCTAATAATTGCTCCCACAGTTGATTTCTTCAAACCAAGCTGCTTACCTATTGCAGATTCAGTCTTCCCAGCCTGGTGCAGGTCTACAATTTTGTTTCTGGTGTCCTTTGACAGCTCTTTGGTCTTGGCCATAGTGGAGTTTGGAGTGTGACTGTTTGAGGTTGTGAACAGGTGTATTTTATACTGATAACAAGTTCAAACAGGTGCCATTAATACAGGTAACAAGTGGAGGACAGAGGAGCCTCTTAAAGAAGAAGTTACAGGTCTGTGAGAGCCAGAAATCTTGCTTGTTTGTAGGTGACCAAATACTTATTTTCCACCATAATTTGCAAATAAATTCATAAAAAATCCTACAATGTGATTTTCTGGATTTTTTTTCCTCAATTTGTCTGTCATAGTTGACGTGTACCTATGATGAAAATTACAGGCCTCTCTCATCTTTTTAAGTGGGAGAACTTGCACAATTGGTGGCTGACTAAATACTTTTTTTCCCCACTGTAATTTAAAAAACTGTTCGCTAGGCGTAGGCAAGACCATAAGCAAATAGGTAAACTGGGATAATACTAATGAGTTAATCAGGGTGATTTTTCCACAAATTGACAGGTATTTTCCTTTCCATGGTAGTAAGATCTTATCTATTTTTGCTAATTTTCTATTAAAATGTATTGAAGTGAGATCATTTATTTCCTTTGGGATATGTATTCCGAGTGTATCCACATCACCATCAGACCATTTTATTGGTAAACTACATGGTAATGTAAAAATTGTATTTTTTAGTGATCCAATACGTAATATAGTACATTTGTCATAATTTGGTTGTAATCCAGAGAGGTTAGAAAATGTATCTAGATCCTCTATGAGGCTGTGGAGGGATTCTAGTTGTGGATAAAAAAAAAACATGAATCATCAGCGTACAATGACACCTTTGTTTTTAAGCCCTGTATTTCTAATCCTCTGATATTATTATTGGATCTGATTTTAATAGCTAACATCTCGATGGCCACAATAAATAGATATGCCGATAGTGGACAACCTTGTTTCACTCCTCTTGACAGTTTAAAACTTTCGGAGAAATAGCCATTATTTACTATTTTACACCTAGGGTTACTATACATGATTTTGACCCATTTTATAAGAGATTCTCCAAAATTGAAATGCTCCAGGCATTTATATATAAACCCCAGTCGAACTTTATCAAATGCCTTTTCGAAGTCTGCTATGAATAGCAGGCCTGGTTTCCCATATTTTCCATAGTGTTCTAATGTTTCCAATACTTGCCTTATATTATCTCCAATGTATCTTCCATGTAAAAAACCTGTCTGATTAGAATGAATAATATCTGACAATACCTTTTTAATTCTATGCGCTATACATTTTGCTAGGATTTTTGCATCACAACACTGAAGTGTAAGGGGCCTCCAATTTTGTAAATGGACTGGATCTTTATATTTTCCACTTGTATCCTGTTTCAGTAATAATGAGATCAGTCCTTCTTCTTGAGTGTCAGATAATCTACCATTTACATAGGAGTGGTTAAAACATGCTAATAACGGTCCTCTTAGTATATCAAAAAGGTTTGGTATACCTCGACTGGTATGCCATCCAACCCTGGAGTTTTCCCAGACTTAAAGTCTTTAATTGCATCCAGAAGTTCCTCCTCTGTAATTTCACCTTCACATGAGTCTTTTGTGTGGCTGTTAATTTGACATTATCAATAGAAAAAAATCTCTACAATTAGCTTCAGTTAGAGGAGATGGAGGCGACTGAAAAGAAAACATATGCTTAAAGTACTTTGTTTCTTCCTTCAAAATGTCATTTGGTGAATTATGGGTGACTCCGTCAATTGTAACCAGTTTCATTAAGTTCTTTTTGGTAGCATTCCTATGTTGAAGATTAAAAAATAATTTTGTGCATTTTTCCCCATATTCCATCCAGTTTGCTTTATTTTTATAATATATTACACTTGATCTTTCTTGAATAAGTTTCTCCATTTCTTTTGTTTTTCCTCTAATTTATTCTGAGCCTCTATGTTACAGTTTTTATTGCCATCTATCTGTTCTGATAGACTTTCTATTTCCTTTATTAGTATAAACTCTTTTGACCTAAAATGCTTTTGTTTTCGAGATGAATACTGAATTGCATGGCCTCTAAAGGCACATTTAAAGGTGTCCCATACAATAAGGGGATTCGCTGTACCTATGTTATGTTGGAAAAAATCAGTTATAAATTCCTTTGTTCTAATTATAAATAAATTATCATCCAATAGGCTTTGATAAAATTTCCAATATCCTCGCCCACGTGGAAATTCAGTAAGTGTAATGTATATGCCTATTATATGATGGTCTGACCGCATTCTGTCCCCTATCAACACTTTTTTTTTTTTACTTTTGGTGCCAACGAGAATGAGATAAGAAAAAAGTCAAGACGACTAGCTTGATTCAGTCTCCGCCATGTATATCTCACTAGATCACTATATTTAAGCCTCCATATATCTACTAGTTCTAATGTATCCATGACATTCACAATTTCCTTAAGGGCATGTGGGTGATTGTTTGTGGTGTGATTTCCTTTACAACTAACAACCTTGTTTGTAAAGTGCAGTGCAGCGCTATAATTAAAAAGAGGTCGTACCTTTTTTGTCGTTAATAAATCCAATGTGAAACGTGGTGATTATAGTATCCTTAACTAGCATTGAAAAAGTTCATCCATTCTTCTCAAATTAAACATATCTCCTGTTGTAGTAAATATATTTGTTATGTTGTAAGATGTTGTCTATTTAGGTCAGGACCTTGTTTTCAATAAATGCTGTTCCTGATGCAAGAGCAGAGGACAAAGGGTCCTGTCTTCTCACCAGATGGCCTAATCTTAAAGGAGTGTGATAACAGGACAATCAGTTCCTCCTCGGCCCCCACTTTCTTCTTCTCAAGGGTTTCCCTTGAGACACACACACACACACACACACACACACAGACAGACATCTCACTGGACGCACACTCATTCTCAACTCTTCTCAAGAGTCATTTAGACACACACACATTTCATTTGCACGCACACTCATTCTCAAACCCCCTTACTACTGGTCGGGTGCCAAGGGCAGAGGACTCTGCCGTGCACCAATGGGGCTCCTGCTCTGGACAGAGCAGACCCGCCTCCTACGCCTCGGGAACCAATCAAGGGACTAGAAGAAGGACCCCTTCCTTGCTGTTACATTGTATAAAGAGTGTTGAAAACTCTGTTGAATCATCTCTTTTTAACTGTCTCCCTAAGGGGCAATTGAATTGGGTCCATGCATGTTAATTAACGGGATCCCGATGCATGTAGTCTTAACAGTACAAGATAACTCTGTTTGATTAAAATGCCTTTTGCTTAAAAACTAATTCCTCTGTCCAGCGTCGGTGGTTTGTACTTCCTCTCTTGTAACTTTTTACACCAACAAATTGGTAGCAGAGGATGGTTTCTTCATTCGATCTAAAGAGTTGGTGCGAGAGGAAAAGGCAAATCATCGATCTAAAAACAGATGGAAGAGTGACCTGAAATCCAGGAGACATCAACTATTCGTCTTGCCTCAGGAAATCTGATCAGAGCGCTCATTTAAAAGGTAAGCAGAGCCTGTTAAATCAAAATCTGCATATTGTATTATAGACCAATACCAAATTTTGATCAGAAGTACTGAGTGTGAGTATGAATACTTGTTAAAACAATTTCCCATCCTAATGAATTAAGGCATACATGAGATATCTCGTACTGTGAATCATAGTATAGATCTATGTGGAATTTAAATCTATGTGAAGGCATAGTGGAATCATAGTATATATCTATGTGGAATTTAAATCTATGTGAAGGCATAGTGGAATCATAGTGGAATCTATGTGGAATTAAGGTATCCAGAATGTGTCAAACTACGGATTGACGCATTAGTGGATAAGTTTTGACCCAAACTAGATTCCTAAAGGGACCCAGTTTGAACTGAGACCTTTTGCATAAATCCTATTAGGGGAGGTCCTACCCTATAGGTTGTGAGAGAGTTGATCACGTTAAACTGTGGCAGAGTTCTAGACATTAGGTGGGGGAGAATCACCGAAATTGACCAGAGGTACTAAATTCCCGGGGATGCCAGCTATCTCTGTAATTTCACATTTAAAACGTTCCATTTAAATGGTTGTGTGAAAGGTGCAGTTAACCTGAGAAAAATCTTTAAGGGATCCAGTTGCTTCTGTGACTTCACATAATGAAGGTGCCTAAATAAGGTTGTGTGAAGGGTGGCAGTCGAACTGAGACTATGTTTTAGGACGCTCTGGTAATCTAAATTCATTAGTTGCTTCTGTGACTTCACATGTAAAATTGGTCCTTACAAAAGGACGTGTGAAGGGTGGCAGTCGAACTGAGAATGTGTTCTAGGACGCTTTGATAGCCTGAATACATTAAGCATTGTAATTCCAATTGGCTTTTGGTTGTGTGTTTTTATGTATTATAACGTGTGATGGAGGATGGAAAGTTATAGTGACTTATGAAACTGAATACTAATCTGTGGAATTGAGTAAATTTGACCTAGGGTTTCAGGAACTAGGGACTGGGGGGACTGATATTGAAATTGTGCATGATTCTAGAACAAGCGTGAGATAACTAAGGCTTGGTTTGCTGTGTGCTGTGTGTGGAAATTACTGCATTGGTATATGTGACTGGAATTCTGATTTTTATGATAATGATTGCATTACACATAATATAAAAACAATCAGCCTCTTTATATACGAGGGTGTCTACATGAGATACGTCTGTATTGAGGCAAAACATAACCAAACCCAAATTTAATGAATACTTAGAACAATGAATGACAGACAGAGCAAGGGGAAAAGTACAGTATAGGAAAGTTTTTAAAAAGTGGCGTTAGAGAGCAGGAGGGTGCAACCAAAGAAAACAGATGTGTGTGTGGCAACTGAAGCGCCAGTCGAGATGAAAACTCAATTTAAGGGTTCTCCTACAGCTTCCACAGAGGCCAGTACCAGCACCACTCCTGGCCCCACCTCACTATACAGCCTAAAAGGCACCATGACTTTTGGCCCACAACCACAACCATGGCCTCAGCAAGGCACTCCACCAGGTCCTCCTAGAAGAGGGAACTACCTGTGCTACCATTGTGGAAGAACTGGACATTTCAAGCGTGATTGTTGGGATCTGCAGAAATCTAACCATCAACCCCCAGGGAGGGGAAGAGGCAGAGGAAGGGGTGGACCCCCACAACAACCATAAACCCACCAGTCTGAACTCCAGGTGCCCGAAGGAGTGATCCTCATCCGATACCACCGACATCACAGACTGAACTCAACCAAGGCGATATAACACAGTTACAGGGCTCAGCAGGAAACTATGAACATTCAGTCTGGGCCCAGGAGGGGGGCGGCAGAGGACAGGACGAACTCTGGAGGTGCCGTGATGGAAGACTATTTGCACCAGCTAGACTGCCCTGAACTGTTGCGTTTGAGACCCTCCAAAAGGTTTCACACATCTGGTGGCACCCTCACATGACAGAAACTGTAGACAGGTTTTCAAAATGGGTAGAGGCAATTCCTACAGAAACATTAGAAATAGAGGATGATAGGTCAGTAGTTAAGTGGCTATAAACTAAGTTAATAACCAGATATGGTATACCAGGGCAGATACAACCACACATGTTAGCAACAAACACCTGAAAGAGGTGGAGGAAAATTCGGAATCATGCACAGATTCGGTCCTAGGGACTCGTGGAACGCGCCAACCTAGTCAAGGGAGGGAGGTCATATGCCCGCCCTTGATGTACAACAGATAGAAATGACTGATTATGATATGAAATTGACGGAGTTTTCTGCAGCACTCTCTTCTCAGGTGCGGAAGGCCAAAGAGGGGGAGCTGACAGGAAAACGCTGCCACTAAAGGTAAAAGTGGAGAACTGGGTGAGGGTGAAGGTCCACAAAAGAAAGTGGCTGGAACCCAGGTGGACTGGACCGTACGAAGTGAAGGCGGTTACTTCACACTCAGTCCAGGTCAGAGGTAAATTAGACGCACCCTGGCACCATCTAACACATTGCACACCAGCCCCCACTCCTTCTAGAACACTGACAGAAGTCAGAGCTGATTTGAGCAGCAAAACCACAATTTGACACCAAACATGTATATTCCCTTATGGAACAACGAACCTCGACCAGGTAGAAGGAGAAATCTTTCCCCCTGGGCAAGGTTAGGTATCTCTGATTGTTTGTTCATATGTTTTCTGCTTGGGACAGGGTTATTACTCGGTACCCTATTATGGCTTTTGGATAAACAACACACGCAGACTCCCCTTGATACTTTTATTCCTAATAATACTGCTACTGATGAAGTTTGACAATTGCTCTAGAAGGTTTGAGGACTCTTAATGGTAAAATGAAAGATCATTCTGGGGTCGATACCTCTATGTGGGATTCCTGGATGGATGTTTTTAGGAAATATAAAACCCTTATTTCATCTGTATTGATTTCTATTGCTGTTTTTCTGTCAATTCTTACATTGTGTGGATGTTGTTGTATTCCCTGTGCCCGCATTTTGATTAACCGTATAATAACCACTGCTATTGAACCAATTCACAATGACAAAGCCCAGATGTATCCGCTTTTGGGAAACAAAGATTTGGAACTGGACGATTTTGAAAGTGACTATCCTCCCTTATGTAATGTTAAAGGTGCTCTTGATTGTCCTTTGGGGAATCCTGAATGTCTGTATGGTGTTGTCCCTGGGGGAGGATGGGCCTGTCATGATTACAACCCTGAACAGCGACAATTAGAGGTTAGCGATTTGAAAGACCAACTCTGATTGATATAATCACTCACTAGAGAGAGACTAACATTGTTTAATTAACTGGCAATTTGAGTGGAGCACAGAGTATGGTTTACTCTCCACTCAGGCCAGGCACAAGATTATCATAACAACCTATCATAGTGAAAAGAGCCAGCTCCCTTGAACATCATTCCTATGTCAAAGGAAGACTCACAGATCACAAAGAACTATTATAGTCTAGCATTTAAAGAGACAATCCTTATCTTATCTTCCCACTAAAACAGCCCTTCACATCAATCACAGCCTTGCCAGAGGTCGCGGCCTGCATTGACCCTGTCAAGACTGCATTCTTTCTGGGTTGGTAATCTTATAACTTTGGGAGTGGTAGCAGAGGCCCAATAACTGCCCATATAATTAGTATGCTAGAGGGGGATGGTTGACATTTTCTTTACCATTGCATTATGTATCATGTTCTGTTTTCTTCCCTGCATTATTGTTTTTTCTTTTAAGACTGATTCAACTATGCTTAAAGCCAACATAATTAATGGATCACGTCTAGAAGACGTGAAGAGGGGGTTTGTTGTAGTTAATATATTTGTTATGTTGTAAGATGTTGTCTATTTAGGTCAGGACCTTGTTTTCAATAAATGCTGTTCCTGATGCAAGAGCAGAGGACAAAGGGTCCTGTCTTCTCACCAGATGGCCTAATCTTAAAGGAGTGTGATAACAGGACAATCAGTTCCTCCTCGGCCCCCACTTTCTTCTTCTCAAGGGTTTCCCTTGAGACACACACACACACACACACACACACACAGACAGACATCTCACTGGACGCACACTCATTCTCAACTCTTCTCAAGAGTCATTTAGACACACACACATTTCATTTGCACGCACACTCATTCTCAAACCCCTTACTACTGGTCGGGTGCCAAGGGCAGAGGACTCTGCCGTGCACCAATGGGGCTCCTGCTCTGGACAGAGCAGACCCGCCTCCTACGCCTCGGGAACCAATCAAGGGACTAGAAGAAGGACCCCTTCCTTGCTGTTACATTGTATAAAGAGTGTTGAAAACTCTGTTGAATCATCTCTTTTTAACTGTCTCCCTAAGGGGCAATTGAATTGGGTCCATGCATGTTAATTAACGGGATCCCGATGCATGTAGTCTTAACAGTACAAGATAACTCTGTTTGATTAAAATGCCTTTTGCTTAAAAACAAATTCCTCTGTCCAGCGTCGGTGGTTTGTACTTCCTCTCTTGTAACTTTTTACACCAACACTCCCTAATTTCTGAATCATGTTTGTAACGTTGTCAGTAGGATACAGTTACCTATGCTTCAGAGGAGAGGAGCAGGTAGTTTCCACACGCACACCCACTGGCAAGGATTTCCATTCCAGCTGGCAGGCAGAAACTGGAATACGTTTCAAGAGTGAGCTTTGTTGCGATTTTTGTGGGACTGGAGAAAAATACCCGGAAAGGAAAATAAGGTTATTACCTGGATTCCATGCTTTTAAAATAACTGTGCTGTTCCTAAAAAGTATAGAACACTTTTTCCGGTTCTTTCCCTGAACCGGTTCCAATCCTAGAGAAATTATGTGGATGAAGGTCATGCTTAGGCTAATAAACTATAAAGGGAAATAAATTGCTACAGTTTACACTTTTTTTTAGTAATTTAATGAAATGTTGTAATCTGATCTCGGAATGCACGGACCGTTAGTAGTGGGGAACAGGAAGTTCCGGGCAGGCGGGCACCATTCTTCACAATAAAGAAAGCGCCAGAACTGTGCAGTCAAGAAGATAACCTTTGTGTCCGTTTCTATTTATTACTAGAGGTATGTAATAGCACGTTTAAACTTTCTAATGTCGAAAGAACATACCATGCTAGGTAACAAATCCGTTAAGGTATTATCACGTTTGTTAAAGGTTTGATGTGTTATTTTTGTGTCAAACCGAGTGAGTGAAAGAACGTGATAAAAACTATTTTACAAGTCCCATAGCTAGAGATGTTGGGTTTGTCTGAGTGAATGTACATACTTTTCTCATGTTAGTTTAATAAATAATCAATTTATTTGAGATTTTGAGTTCGTTTTGCATGTTATTGGTTTTGTGTAAAATTCCCAAGCTAGTAAAATGGCGGCTACTCTCGGTCAGCGTCAACGGACTTCAGTGAGGACAATGCGGGTGCATCAGAGACAATTTCACGGTCGCACTACTGTTTTGAAGCTGAATGTAATGATTATCAGTTTTCTACATGTGTACTAATATTCAGACACATTCTGTTGTTTCTGTCTTTATCAATAAATGTAACTATGGTGTGAACAGGAAATACAATTGGTTTTTGATTGAAGTAATACAGTGAAGACAAGGTTATTCAGGAAATTAGCACACAGTGCTGTCTAAAACAAACTGTAACCCTGTACTAAATGGTTTTTGAGTAATTTATGCATTTATCTACTATAGGTTAGGTATTAGCTCAAAAGTATTGTGGAGCTCCTGCACCTTAATATAAACAGTACCGGCACCCAAAATGAGTATTAGCACTGTAATGATGTCATGTCATAGGATTGTGAGGACAGGGAAAGAGTTAAGAGATGAGTGGTTTGGGGCCATAAAGTCTACATTCCTTATGTCAAGGTAGATTAGAGATGTTTAGAATAGCATGAGTGATGGGCGGGATACTGACTAGGGGTAAAAAGTGATGAACATCAAAGACAGGGAGTGCCCATGGAGACTTGCCAGATGTATGCCAGCAGAAGGGTAATAAAGGCTATATAAGGTAGAGTGTCTTCTTTGTTAGTTAGTTCGTAGCATCAAGGGCAAAGCTCTGGTCATTGCTGTCACGAACCCGGTACCGATCATTAAATCATTGTATTAACGTTCTACAAAGTGTCTCAGTATAGCCTTGCATCCTTGATTCTTTGAACACCTTAGAAACTCATTTCAAGAACAGCAAAACAACACTTTCTCTATATTATTCAGATTCAGTCTGAGGCCGGTAACATCAACAGTGAGGACAAACCCAGCCTGCCTCTCTCCTTCCACACTGAGTCCAAACCTACAGTCACTGGGTCCTGATTGTGACAGTGGAGCCCAGTTTACTGCAGGATCCAGAGATGGCATCAGTGAAGCTGGAAGACTGCAGTCAAACACTGGAGCTGAATGTCAACATTAAAGATGAAGAAGAGGAGAAGAAGAATGGGAAATATGTTTGTCACGGTAAGAGTAGGTTCTATCTAACTAAGTTTGTTGGACATGATTTGGAAAGGCACACACCTGTCTATATACAGTGCATTCGAAAAGTATTCAGACCCCTTGACTTTTTCGACATTTTGTTACTTTACAGCCTTATTGTAAAATTGATTAAATTGTTTTTTCCCATCATCAATCTACACACAATACCCCATACTGACAAAGCAAAAACTGGTTTTTATCAGTTGTTGCAAAAACAACAACAACTGAGCAATCACATTTACATAAGTATTCAGACCCTTTACTCAGTACTTTGTTTAAGCACCTTTGGCAGTGATTACAGCCAAAGTGTTAATGTGTATGACGCTATAACCTTGGCACACCTGTATTTGGGGAGTTTCTCCCATTCCTCTCTGCAGATCCTCTCAAGCTCTGTCAGGTTGGATTGGGTGCGTCACTGCACAGCTATTTTCAGGTCTCCAGAGATGTTCGATTGGGTATAAATCCCGGCTCTGGCTGGGCCACTCAAGGACATTCAGAGACTTGTCCCGAAGCCACTCCTGCGTTGTCTTGGCTGTGTGCTTAGGGTCGTTGTCCTGTTGGAAGGTGAACATTCGCCCCGGTCTTGAGGTCCTGAGCGCTCTGGAGGAGGTTTTCATCAAGGATCTCTCTGTACTTTGCTCCAATCATCTTTCCCTCGATCCTGACTAGGCTCCCAGTCCCTGCCGCTGAACAACATCCCTGCAGCATGATGCTTCCACCACCGTGCTTCACCATAAAGATGGTGCCAGGTTTCCTCCAGATGTGATGCTTGGCATTCAGGCCAGGAAGTTCAATCTTGGTTTCATCAGACCAGAGAATCTTGTTTCTCATGGTCCAAGTCCTTTAGGTGCCTTTGGCAAACTCCAAGCGGGCTGTCATGTGCCTTTTGCTGAGGAGTGGCTTCCGTCTGGCCACTCTACCATAAAGGCCTGATTGGTGGAGTGCTGCAGAGATGGTTGTCCTTCTGGAAGGTTCTCACATATCCATAGAGGAACTCTGGAGCTCTGTCAGAGTGACCATCATGTTCTTGGTCACCTATATAGACAGTTGTGTGACTTTACAAATCATCTCCAATCAATTGAATTTACCACAGTTGGACTCCAAGGATGCTCAATGGAAACAGTATCCACCTGAGCTCATTTTCGAGTCTCAAAGCAAAGGGTGTGAATACTTATGTAGACAAGATATTTCTGCGGTTTCATTTTTAATACATTTGCAAAAATCTCTAAGGACCTGTTTTCACTTTGTCATTATGGGGTATTGTGTGTAGATTGATGAGGATTTTTTTTTCTTTAATCCATTTCAGAGTAAGTCTGTAACGTAACAAATTGTGGGAACAGTCACGGGTCTGAATACTTTCCGAATGCACTGTACATATCCAAAAGTGGACCTAGAAGTTTGTCCTTAGGTGTCATAAAACCTAGCGGTCAAACAGGGAAATGGTTCGTTCCGATCATTTTTCCTTTTTATTCATTTTAGAAACACTTAAAATAAGGGCTGTGTTTCGTGTAGGCTTACCCTAGTGACTTTTAGCAATATATTTGGCTCTATTTCCTCTCAGATTATAAAATGCTAATTATCATCAAAGTAGACATCATGCAAAACAACAAATCACTGCAAGCTCCTGCACGTCATCTCTAGCTGACAACTTTGCTAACAGGTATTGTGGCAATTTAAAACTTGCACAAGACAGTAAAAAGAATTGTCCATATTAAATAAATGTAGCCTATTTATTCATTACTAAATTTAGCTAACATTAGATGGTTAACCCAGAGATCCTTACCTTTGACTCTATTCGGCAATTTTGTCCAGATCATCATGGCATTTGTAGTTCTTTATGATAGCCACATTAGCAGCTAATTACCATTTCATTTTTGTGGGGGTAAATATAGGCAAATATATTGATAAAAGTCACCTTGTCCTGGAGAGATTCACACGGTTATCAAAAAGCCACGCCAGGGTAAGCCTACACGAAACACAGCCCTTATTTTAAGTGTTTCTAAAATCCCCTATGGGAAAAAATGAATGGTGTAAAAATGATTGGAACCATTTCCCTGTTTGACTGCTAGGTTTTATGGGTATTATCATTTATATTGTGGTACTCCATTGGTGTGCAGCTACCTGAAGCTAGTGGGATGTGGATGAGCTGAGACACGTGGTAAGATGGCGGACAAGAAAAAAGTGGAATGGGGGATTGCAGTGGGGGATGCACAAACCTTCTGGAAGATCTGATGAAGGAGAAGATGGTGGACAAGGGAAAAGTGGAATATGTTTTGAGTGAATATGGAATGGAAGATCACACAGAACTTTTAGAAGAGCTCTTTTTTTTTCAAACTGGTCCCCCGTGGGAATCGAACCCACAACCCTGGCGTTGCAAACGCCATGCTCTATCAACTGAGCTACATCCCTGCCGGCCATTCCCTCCCCTACCCTGGACAACGCTAGGCCAATTGTGTGCCGCCCAGTCGCGGCCGCTGCGACAGAGCCTGGATTCGAACCAGGATCTCTAGTGGCACAGCTAGCACTGCGATGCAGTGCCTTAGACCACTGCGCCACTCAGTGGTCTAAGGCAGGGACATTTTTTATTAATTACTGTATCAATGAATTTAATGTATGTAGTCTGTGAATGGCCTCACACACCAGTACAGTAGGTGGTAGTGAGCATTTCTCATTTGCCAAGATAATCCATCCACCTGACAGGTGTGGCATATCAAGAAGCTGATTAAATAGCATGATCATCATTACACAGGTGCACCTTGTGCTGGGGACAAGAGTAGCTGAGTAGGTGTATGGCAGCATCTAATGGGGATCGCTAACAAATACAAAAATGCCACTCTAAAATGTGCAGTTTTTTCACACAACACAATGCCACAGATGTCTCAAGTTTTGAGGGAGCATGCAATTGGCATGCTGACTGCAGGAATGTCCACCAGAGCTGTTGCCAGAGAATGTTAGGTTAATTTCTCTACCATTAGCTGCCTCCAATGTTGTTTTAGAGAATTTTGCCCAACCAGCCTCACAACTGCTGACCACCGTGTAATGGCGTTGTGTGGGCGTGCGGTTTGCTGATGTCAATGTTGTGAACAGAGTGCCACATGTTGGTATCGGGGTTATGGAATGGGATGGCATAAGCTACAGACAACTAACACAATTGCATTTTATCGATGGCAGTTTGAATGCACAGAGACGCAATGACAAGATCACCTCTTTAAGGAATACCTGGGATAGGATAAAGTAATCCTTCTACCCCCCCCACAGCGGAGTCACTCACCACCTTCCGGAGACATTTGAAACCCCACCTCTTTAAGGAATACCTGGGATAGGATAAAGCAATCCTTCTACCCCCCCCACAGCGGAGTCACTCACCACCTTCCGGAGACATTTGAAACCCCACCTCTTTAAGGAATACCTGGGATAGGATAAAGTAATCCTTCAACCCCCCCAAAATTGTAAAGTGGTTATCCCTCCGGCTATAGGGTGAATGCATCAATTTGTGAGTCGCTCTGGACAAGAGCGTCTGCTAAATGACGTAAATGTGCCCTTGAGCAAGGCACTTAACCCTAATTGCTCCTGTAAGTCGCTCTGGATAAGAGCGTCTGCTAAATGACTAAAATGTAAATGTAAATGTAAAGATCCTGAGGCCCATTGTCCTGCCATTAATACACCTCCATCAATAAAATGTCCCAATTCTTCCATGTCCTGCATACTCACCAGACATGTCACCCTTTGAGCATGTTTGGGATGGTCTGGATCGACGTGTACCACAGCTTGTTCCAGTTCCCGCCAATATCCAGGAGTTTTGCACAGCCATTGAAGGGGAGTGGGACAACATTCCACAGGCCACAATCAACAGCCTGATGAACTTTATGCAAAGGAGAAGTGTCCCGGAGGAGGCAGCGGCAGCTACCCACTTCTCCAGTGCTTCATTTGTAAATTGGGCGGTGCCGGAACCAAAAGTGAGTCCGAGAGGGGGGTGACCTGGGGGGCTCTGAGGTACCAGAACGGATAAAAACAAACAACCTTTATAACAAAGCATTGCATGCATTATCATGGCTTTCGCGTACGGGCATAGAGCAGTGGTGTGGAGCCGCTTGCAGAAGTTACACACATGGAGTATATTTTTGTAGCCTAGAGTCTGGGAAAAATGTGTTCTTTTTATAAATGGATTTCATGCAATTCTACATCATTTTAGATGACTGGAGACTTTAGCAGAATCTGTTTTAAAACCTCACAAATGACTAAAATGACAGGCTACTTTGACACTGAGAATCTGAGGTCAATAAAAACAACTTTGTCTTGAATCCTATTTGGAAGTTGATAACTTGGTAACATACAGACATTAGTATTTATTTTCAGCAGGATCCATTTGCTTTACAACCTGTGTTTTCACGCGATTGTATTAGACATATTTGCGAAAGGCCTGTTTTGGCTGCATGCTGTTAACTGACAGATATTCCACACGTTAGGCATGCCTTGTGATTTGGCTACACACAATCCACAGCTAGGCTATTTTTTTAAAATTAGCTATGGATCCTCGGTGGCAAAATTCTAGGCTTACTCCTGGTGTAGTATTGGGAATTATTTAATTTATTTCTGAACAGACTGCAGAGTGCTGCAGCACCTCCAGCACACTTCCCACAGCTATTATTCTATTAGGAGATAAATGATGAAGTGCAATGCTGGAGAGAAGAGAGTTGCCGGCTTATGTCTATAACAGCACAGAGAGGGAGAGAGATCATAGAAAGTGAATGTCATTTTATTTCTGTGAGAGATACAGGCGTGCTTCTCTCTCTCACCACAGCAATGGCCACGCCTTGGTCTAGGCTACAATGTTGTGCAAACCATGAACCCAAGACGGCCCAACATTAACCAATTCTTAGAATATCATGCACGTTTTCACATTACGTTTTTTTTTAGGGGGCATGACAATTACAGAGGAATCTAAATGTAATTACTCTGATTGCTTTTATTAGGATTTTTACATTGCAAACAGTGGAAATAATTTTTCTTGCCACAAGAGGTAGGCTACCTGATCCTGGCAAATGGGTTCCGGAACGAAAGACTACAAAACTGAGAGGTACCGGAGGATCCAGCTCAAATTAAGCACTGTCCTTCTCATATAATGGGGTAGAGCCATCCCAAGGATCTCTGAATGCACGGACGGTTGCACCAAATATTTCTTATAACTAAACCAAGATAGACCACAGCTGGTCGTTTCCGCCGAGTGCCGCAGTGGTCTAAGGCACTGCATCGCAGTGCTAGCTGTGTCACTAGAGATGCTGGTTCGAATCCAGGCTCTGTCGTAGCCGGCCGCGACAGGGTAGGGGAGGGAATGGCCGGCAGGGATGTAGCTCAGTTGGTAGAGCATGGCGTTTGCAGCGCTAGGGTTGTGGGTTCGATTCCCACAGGGGTATGACAAAAAAAAATGTATGCACTCACTAACTATAAGTCGCTCTGGATAAGAGCGTCTGCTAAATGACTAAAATGTAAATGTATGTAAAATGTAAAATGAACAGGTGAGTCATAGTGTGCAGAGCCAAGCACGAGCTAGCGAGATCCTATTGGTGTGTTCTAGCATAAATCTGCATATTTCTGTTAGGGAACGCCTCCTCTGTGAAGCGCTCGTGTGCAATAACTCAATTCGCCTTTGTGTTCCTTCTAAATAACGTGATTTAAAAAAGTATTTGTCCACAAAACTTAGTCCACTCTGTGCATAACAGATTTTAGTTTTGGGAACAGAACTGTATTAAGATCAGATGTTTCATCGATTAGATCATTTGCAGAATATCGGCCAAAATCCATCTCCTTCCATCTTCTCCCACTGCCGGCCAGTGGGCTTCCTCTCACTACCATATTTGGTAGTGAGTGGAAACGCCAAGCGGATGCTTCACAATTATACATCCAGTGAAATATCTGTCTCATTGTTCTATCTGTGGCTGCACTGTGGTAGTGGGGGAACAGGAAGTTCCAGGCACCATTCTTCAGTATAAAGAAAGCGCCAGAACTGTGATGTCAAGAAGATAACCTTTGTGTCGGTTTCTTTTTATTACTATAGGTATGTGTTATGACGAGTTTCTCTGGCATCAAGTAATTCAGTATGCAAGAGAATAGTTAAACACTTAGATGGAGAGTTGGTTCGAAGTATTTAATATTACAGTACCAGATTCACATGACAAGCGGTACGGGTGTAGCCTATTGTTATCTGAATGACTTACATAGAAAACTTCTTAGTTTATATAATGCTTTTCAGAGCTAATTCCATCCAACAGTTGCCAACCATTATTGAGTGTCACTCCTCGCCACATATAGGATCACCCTATGTGGTATCGTGTTGCACCCTAGTCAGGATATTCCATCACGTACTCCTTCTAAGATTAGCACCAGTGGCCCCCCAGCTATCTTGGCCCGCATACCTTCTGGCACCCACCAGTGACAGAAATAAATACATGGAATGTATGTCATCCTCCAAATCCTTATGCAGCTCTCAATATTCCAAACATTAACTAATACTTTATAAAAGACGTAATATCAGTATGTAATAGCACGTTTAAACGTTCTAATATCGAAAGAACATGTCATACCATGCTAGGTAACAAATCCGTTAAGGTATTATCACGTCTGGTAAAGGTTTGATGTGTTATTTTTATGTCAAACTGAGTAAACCTGGTAACTATTTTACAAGTCACATGGCTAGATACTTTGGGTTTGTCTGAATGGTGTACATCATTTCCTCAAGGTGATTTCATAAAGAATCCATTTATTTTAGATTTCCGAGTTTGTTTAGCATTTTTGGTTTTGTGTCAAATTAACGAGCTGGTAAAATGGCGCCACCCACTCGGTCAGCATCAACGGATTTCAGTGCAGCAGAGAGACAATTTCACGGTGCACTACTGTTTTGAAGCTGAATGTAATGATTATCAGTTTTCTACGTGTACTAATATTCAGACACATTCAGTTGTTTCTGTATTTATCGATAAATGTTACTATTGTGTGAACGGAAAATACAATTTGTTTTTGATTGAAATAATACAGTGAAGACAAGGTTATTCAGGAAAATAGTACATAGTGCTGTCTAAAACAAACAGTGACTTTGTACTAAATAGCTTTTGTCATTTATGCCTTTACAGTACCAGTCAAAAGTTTGGACACACCTACTCATTCAAGGGTTTTTCTTAATTTGTACCATTTTCTACATTGTAGAATAATAGTGAAGACATCTAAAATATGAAATAACACATATGAATCATGTAGTAACCATAAAGGTGTTAAACAAATCAAAATATATTTTAGATTTTAGATTCTTCAAAGTAGCCATCCTTTGCCTTGATGACAGCTTTGTAGAATCTTTGTAATCAACAATGTAGAAAATAGTAAAAATAAAGAAATCCTGTAAAGAGTAGGTGTTCTAAAACTTTTGACTGGTTCTGTATGTGAATTTGGGAAAATCTGCTATAGGTTAAGTACCGGCACCTCAAATATCTAGTGCTTGAGCTCCTGTTCCTCTTATAGAATGTTAGCTCAACAGTATTGTGGAGCTCCTGCACCTAAATATAAACAGTACCAGCACCCAAAATGAGTACCGGCACCTATTTCAGTCCAAGTCAAGCACTGAATATAATATAATATATTTTTAGAGAATAAAGAAAGTGCCAGAACTGTCAAGACAATAATTTTTTGTGTCTGTTTCTCATTGTTACGACAGGACGACTAGAATTAAATCTGAGGCCGGTAACATCTATAGTGAGGACAAACCCAGCCTGCCTCTCTCCTTCCACACTGAGTCCAAACCTACAGTCACTGGGTCCTGATTGCGACAGTGGAGCTCAGTTTACTAAGCAGGATCCAGAGATGGCATCAGTGAAGCTGGAAGACTGCAGTCAAACACTGGAGCTGAATGTCAACATTAAAGATGAAGAAGAGGAGGAGAATATTGGGAAATATGTTTCTCAGGGTAAGAGCAGGTTCTATCTAACTAAGTTTGTGTTATTCATTCCAACTTCCCAATGTGCATGAAAAGTTGCAGTAGAACTGTTTCATGATGAACTATTTCAATGAGAAGGTAGATATTATTTCATGCTACTGACACTTTCATGGTTTGACACCAGTATTGCCAGCATTTGTTTTATTCGCTGGGCTATCTGGAGTGCTCAGAGTGTAGACTAAAGAAGTGAAGTAGACAAACTGCCAATGTTTTAAAGTTATATTAAATGAGTCTGTGTAGTTACTAACCCTTGTGATAGTGAGTGGAGGATGACACTAACCCTTGTGATAGTGAGTGGAGGATGATATGGCTTCTACATCTGCATTGCTTACTCTTTGGGGTTTTTGGCTGGGTTTCTATAAAGCACTTTGTGACAACTTCTGATGTAAAAAGGGCTTCATAAAATACATTTGATTGACATGTATATCACACCAACTGACTGGTTCTTCTGATGTTGTTCACACAGGAGACCATGTTGAGATATTCTCTATATCCAGAGAGCAACAGCAGGAAGATCACAGAGCTACGAGGTCTCACCACTGCCCACATTGTGAGGAGATTTTCCCAATTCTATCAAAGCTAAAAATACACCTAAAAATACACACAGGAGAGAATCTGTATTCCTGTACTGACTGTGGGAAGAATTTCACTACATCACAGACTCTGACGGTTCATCAGAGAGTGCACACAGGAGAGAAGCCTTACTCCTGCTCTGACTGTGGAAAGAGTTTCTCTCGACTGGGCGACTTAAAAACACATGAACGTATACATACAGGAGAGAAGCCTTACTCCTGCTCTAATTGTGTAAAATGCTTCACAACATCAACTGAGCTAAGAGTTCATCAGAGATCACACACAGGAGAGAAGCCTTATTCCTGCTCTGATTGTGTAAAATGCTTTATAACATCAAATAGGCTAAAAGTTCATCAGAGAACACACACAGGAGAGAAGCCTTACTCATGCTCTGACTGTGGAAAGAGTTTCTCTCGAATGGGCACCTTAAAAAGACACCAACGTAAACATAATGGAGAGAAGCCTTACTTCTGCTCTGACTGTGGTGCAAGTTTCTCTCAACTGGGCCACTTAAAACAACATGAATTTATACACACAGGAGAGAAGCCTTACCCCTGCTCTGACTGTGGAAAGAGTTTCTCTCGACTGGGCCACTTAAAAACACATGAACGTATACATACAGGAGTGAAGCCTTACTCCTGCTCTGAGTGTATAAAATGCTTCACAACATCAACTGAGCTAAAAGTTCATCAGAGAACACACACAGGAGAGAAGCCCTACTCCTGCTCTGATTGTGTAAAATGCTTCAGAACATCAACTGGGCTAAAAGTTCATCAGGGAACACACACAGGAGAGAAGCCTTTCTCCTGCTCTGACTGTGTAAAATGCTTCAGAACATCAAAGGTGCTAATAGTTCATCAGAGAACACACACAGGAGAGAAGCCTTACTCCTGCTCTAATTGTTTAAAATGCTTCACAACATCAACTGAGCTAAGAGTTCATCAGAGAACACACACAGGAGAGAAGCCTTACTCCTGCTCAGACTGTGGAAAGAGTTTCTCGCAAATGGGCACCTTAAAACAACATGAACTTATACACACAGGAGAGAAGCCTTACTTCTGCTCTGACTGTGGGCTGAGTTTCTCTCAACTGGGCAACTTAAAAAGACACCAAGGTAAACATAAAAGAGATAAGCCTTACCACTGATCTTAATGTGGCAAGAGTTTATCCTGATTTGGGCAACGTAAAAACACACCAACGGATACACACTGGAGAGAAGCCTCATCACTGCACTGACTGTGAGAAGAGATTCTACAGATTGGGCCATTTTAAAACGACACCAATGTATAAAGGTGAAATCCTCATCAGTTCTCTCAGACCAGCTAAGATTAGTCACTCCACTTAATTCTCATCTCATAAAATAATTGGCAACGTTGAATTGGATCAAATGAAGAAAGCGTAGGACACTAGTGTAATCCTATTGTTTCTCACTGTGAGAGAACTGTGCAGAGGAAAGGGAGCGTTATAGAATGTTAGCATCTCTTTACTTTACTGATCAGTGTTCACCTGGTCAGTTTTGGTGTGTTTTGTTAGCTTAGGGTTGAATATCCTCTTTTGAGGCGTCTCACAATGGAGTCTGATGGTTGACTGGGTGGTACTGATTCCTTCTGCAGTTTTCTGTGGGAATGAGCTGTTAGACACAACATACACTGTGTGTACAAAACATTATGGACACCAGCTATTTCCATGACATTGACTGAACGCTATGATCCTTAATGATGTAGTTTTTGTGTATTTATTATAGATCCCCATTAGCTTTCAGCAAGAAACTGCAGTTGCAGTGGGCTATGGAATGAAAACACTGGACACTGGAGAATTTGAAAAGCATTGCCTGATTTGATGAGTTTTGTACTGATGGGAGGACTAGGTTATGAAAAAAAACAACATGAGTACATGCATCCATGCTGTGTGTCAGTGTTTCAGGCTGGTGGTGATGGTGTGGGGTGTGTTTTCATGGCACATATTGGTTCTCTTGATAAAAGTGCAGCAACGTTTGAATGCCACAGGATATCTAAACATCATTGCCAATCAGGTGCATCCCTTCATGGCAGCAGTGTATCCATCTGTAAATGAATGAGGAAAATGGGGAATTGGAATTTGGGTTACTTTGGGAATTGACTGTAATTTAAATGGAATTGACCCTGACATTTGCTAACCCTTGTGATAGTGAGTGGGGGTTATATTGCTAATCATTTTCAAAGGGAAGTTGGTTTTGAAGTTTCTGTTCTATATTAAGAAAGATATAGAACAAACATGTTTAACACCTTTTTTGGGCACTAAAGTACTTCAATATTTACTTCCACAAATGTTTTAAACTGGTACCTGCTACCTTCAGACACTTGTAGGCGTCCTAGAGCGAAACAACAGACATGAACTTGTTGGTGAGTCTCACCTTTAGATGTGTAGGCCAAACTTCTCGGACGCTACAGACAGAAGTCTCCTGGTCTGACAAACAACACTGTAGTTCTTCCACCGCAGATGAGGAAGGCCGACCTCAGAGGATGTGGTGGATTGAGACGCAGTCCATGCAAAAAATACATCTCTAGCTTAAACAGACAGATTTTGATGGGGATTGTTATTATCATGCTAATTTGATTTCCACAGGGGTGCTCTAGGGTTTCTTAAAGCACATCAACGTATACATAAAGAAGAGATGCCGGTAACACTTCCTTTTATGGGGTCCTTATTACAGTGTAATTACATGTGTAACTACACTGTAAACAAGTATTGTAGTTAACTGTAATGACACATAGTTACAATGTAATAACATGTACCTGGTAGTAATTGTGGTCTGTGATTCCGATTTATTAACAACTGTGACAAAGGTTGGGATCCCTTGTGGATGCTCTGGGTGTCTGAGATATTATAGCCTATGCTCAATAGGCTCTAATTAATATTTGCCAGCAATATACTCCCCTGCATCCCACTGCTAGCTAGCCTCTGAAGCTAAGCAGGGTTGGTCCTGGTCGGTCCCTGGATGGAAGACCAGCTGCTGCTGGAAGTGGTGTTGAAGGGCCAGCAGGAGGCACTCTTTCCTATGGTAAAAACAAATAACACCCCAATGCCACAGGACATTGCCCTGTGTGCCGTCTTTCAGATGGGACGTGAAACGGGTGCCCTGACTGTCTGCGGTCACTAAAGATCCCAGGCCACTTATCGTAAGAGTAGGGGTGTTAACCCCAGTGTCCTGGCTGAATTCCCAATCTGGCCCTCATACCGTCATGGCCACCTAATCATCCCTAGCTTCCAATCGGCTCATTCATCCCCCATCCTCTCCACTGTAACTATTTCCCAGGTTGTTGCTGTAAATGAGAATGTGTTCTCAGTCAACTTACCTGGTAAAAGAAAAAATATTTTACTTAAACATGAATGTGCACTGTTCAAAATATATCTCCAGTCAATGTTGTTGCTATCACTTGCCTCCAAAATAAAGCATCCCATCTGGGTTAACTTGGTTGAGTTTACGAAAACAGATCTAATACAAGTGTCTATGTATGCCGATGACTCAACACTATACATGTCAGCTACTACAGCGACTGAAATGACTGCAACACTTAACAAAGAGTTGCAGTTAGCTTTAGAGTGGGTGGAAAGGAATAAGTTAGTCCTAAATATTTCTAAAACTAGAAGCATTGTAATTGGGACAAATCATTCACTAAACCCTAAACCTCAACTAAATCTTGTAATAAATAATGTGGAAATTGAGCAAGTTGAGGTGACTAAACTGCTTGGAGTAACCCTGGATTTTAAACTTTCATGGTCAAAAAATATTGATACAACAGAAGCTAAGATGGGGAAAAATATGTCCATAATAAAGCGCTGCTCTACCTTCTTAACAGCACTATCAACAAGGCAGGTCCTACAGGCCCTAGTTTTGTCACACCTGGACTACTGTACAGTCGTGTGGTCAGGTGCCACAAAAAAGGACTTAAGAAAATTGCAATTGGCTCAGAACAGGGCAGCACGGCTGATTAATAATATGCATGTCGATCTCTCATGGCTCAAAGTGGAGGTGTTGACATGTTGGGTGCACCGAGCTGTCTGTTTGAGCTACTGGCGCACAGCTCGGTCACCCATGCATACCCCACAAGACATGCCACCAGAGGTCTCTTCACAGTCCCCAAGTCCAGAACAGACTATGAGAGGCGCACAGTACTACATAGCGCCATGACTACATGGAACTCTTTCCCACATCAAGTAACTGATGCAAGTAGTACAATTAGATTTAAAAAACACCTTATCGAACAGCGGGGACTGTGAAGCAACACAAATATAGGCGCAGACACATGCATACACACACACACGATAACATACGCACTATACACACACGTACACATGGATTTTTGTACTGTAGATATGTGGTAGTGGTGGAGTAGGGGCCTGAGGGCACACAGTGTGTTGTGAAATCTGTGAATGTATTGTAATGTTTTTTAAATTGTATGAACTGCCTTAATTTTGCTGGATCCCAGGAAGTGTAGCTGCTGCCTTGGCAGGAACTAATGGGGATCCATAATAAATACAAGTCCCAGATGAAGAATAAGACACTATTTCAAAGCATAGTACATGTAATGTTAGCCAAGTACAATGTAATTACTAGTTGTTACACAGGATTTAGCTAGTTAAAATGAAGTGTATCTTTAGGAGTACTTGTAATTAATGTGTACAGTACATTACCCATCCTGACAACCTGCCCCTCAATTTAAAGCTTGTGGAAGTGACATCCAAGTGGGAGAATAAATACACTAGGGCACCACTGATAGAAGAATTTGGTAATTACTAATTATTACACTCCGATTCTTTGTGAAATGTGTTAGAATCATAAAACTACAATCTGATAATGTGTGTAGCTTAGTTAGAAGTAAAACAAGGGCTTTGGCTTATTTTTATATCTATGCAAGCAGAATGCAACTGTGAAACCAATAATAGAAAACAGGATGTGAAACTAGACACTGAGAAACATGTCCCCACCTTATGTGCCTGTATAAGATGCATATTTGCCCAGCAACAGAGTATTTGTGTCTTCTGAAACCAGTGTGAAATAGATACAGGAAGAAACAATAGGTTGCTGTGCAAGCTTACAGAGAAATGTAACAGTTGCCTAAATATGGGCTAGGAGCTTTCTCATTGGCCCACTTAGGGGCGTAGTAGAGGTATAAAAAACGTTGTGCATTGTATGATTTTCAGAGCTCTCATGAATAAAGAATGACCATTGCAGTAAGGGGTCTGTTGAATTTATTTAAACTAGAGATTTATACCTCTGGGAATTATTCAAAGATTTAAGAAGTGTTTGACTTCAACCATTGAGATAACAACATTCTCGTGACAACCACAGAGTATCTGTATAGGAAAATCATTAAGAGCAAACTGTGCTGCCAATCACAGTGTAAGGCGCGACATTTTGCGGGTGTGGAGAGCTCGTTAGAGGATAGAGAAAGCTTGCATTGAAGAGCTGGGCATCGTGTTATGACCTGCATTATCTGAATTAGGCCCACATAATTATACCTACGGAGGAGCGGCTTCTATGGATGAACTTTGAATGTCTTTGAACTTCAGTGTTGGTTTAACGTTGGACCAGAGCAGATAACCTTGTTAGTGCAGTGCAGTGCAGCACTAGAATTAAAAACAAGTCGTACCTTTTTGTCGTTAATAAATCCAATGTGAAACGTGGTGACTATAGTATCCTTAACTAGCATTGAAAAAGTTCATCCATTCTTCTCAAATTAAACATATCTCCCTAATTTCTGAATCATGCTTGTAACGTTGTCAGTAGGATATAGTAACCTATGCTTCAGAGGGGAGGAGCAGGTAGTTTCCACACGCACACCCACTGGCAAAGATTTCCATTCCAGCTGGCAGGAAGAAACTGGAATACGTTTCTAGAGTGAGCTTTGTTGCGATTTTTGTGGGACTGGAGAAAAATACCCGGAAAGTAAAATAAGGTTATTACCTGGATTCCATGCTTTTAAAATAACTGCTGTTCCTGAAAAGTATAGAACACTTTTTCCGGTTCTTTTTAACGTTATTTTTCAGTTCTGTTCCCTGAAACGGTTCCAATCCTAGAGAAATTATGTGGATGAAGGTCATGCTTAGGCTAATAAACTATAAAGGGAAATAAATTGCTACAGTTTACACTTTTTTTAGTAATTTAATGAAATGTTGTAATCTGATCTCGGAATGCACGGACCGTTAGTAGTGGGGGAACAGGAAGTTCCGGGCAGGCGGCACCATTCTTCACAATAAAGAAAGCGCCAGAACTATGCAGTCAAGAAGATAACCTTTGTGTCCGTTTCTATTTATTACTAGAGGTATGTAATAGCACGTTTAAACTTTCTAATGTCGAAAGAACATACCATGCTAGGTAACAAATCCGTTAAGGTATTATCACGTTTGTTAAAGGTTTGATGTGTTATTTTTGTGTCAAACCGAGTGAGGGAAAGAACGTAATAAAAACTATTTTACAAGTCACATAGCTAGAGATGTTGGGTTTGTCTGAGTGAATGTACATACTTTTATCATGTTAGTTTAATAAATAATCAATTTATTTGAGATTTCTGAGTTCGTTTAGCATATTATTGCTTTTGTGTAAAATTCCCATGCTGGTATAATGGCGGCGCCCTCTCGGTCAGCGTCAACGGACTTCAGTGAGGACAGTGCGGGTGCATCAGATAGAGACAATTTCACGGTCGCACTACTGTTTTGAAGCTGAATGTAATGATTATCAGTTTTCTACATGTGTACTAATATTCAGACACATTCAGTAGTTTCTGTCTTTATCAATAAATGTTACTATGGTGTGAACAGGAAATACAATTGGTTTGTGATTGAAGTAATACAGTGAAGGCAAGGTTATTCAGGAAATTAGCACATAGTGCTGTCTAAAACAATATGTAACCTTGTACTAAATGGTTTTTGAGTCATTTATGCGTTTATCTACTATAGGTTAGGTGTTAGCTCAAAAGTATTGTGGAGCTCCTGCTCCTTAATATAAACAGTACCGGCACCCAAAATGAGTATTAGCACTGTAATGATGTCATGTCATAGGATTGTGAGGACAGGGAAAGAGTTAAGAGATGAGTGGTTTGGGGCCATAAAGTCTACATTCCTTATGTCAAGGTAGATTAGAGATGTTTAGAATAGCATGAGTGATGGGCAGGATACTGACTTGGGGTAAAAAGTGATGAACATCAAAGACAGGGAGTTCCCATGGAGACTTACATTTACATTTTACATTTTAGTCATTAGAGTGTCTTCTTTGTTAGTTAGTTCGTAGCATCAAGGGCAAAGCTCTGGTCATTGTTGTCACGAACCCGGTACCGATCATTAAATAATTGTATTAACTTTCTACAAAGTGTCTCAGTATAGCCTTGCATCCTTGATTCTTTGAACACCCGAGAAACTCATCATAACAAGCATCTATTTCAGTCCAAGACAAGCACTGAATTAGATAATTGAACAAGAAAAAATTTAAAATATTTTTAGAGAATAAAGAAAGTGCCAGAACTGTCAAGACAATAACTTTTGTGTCCGTTTCTCTTTATTACTACTGGCCGATTCAGGTAAGTCTGAGGCCGGTAACATCAATAGTGAGGACAAACCCAGCCTGCCTCTCTCCTTCCACACTGAGTCCAAACCTACAGTCACTGGGTCCTGATTGTGACAGTGGAGCCCAGTTTACTGCAGGATCCAGAGATGGCATCAGTGAAGCTGGAAGACTGCAGTCAAACACTGGAGCTGAATGTCAACATTAAAGATGAAGAAGAGGAGGAGAAGATTGGGAAATCTGTTTCTCACGGTAAGAGTAGGTTCTATCTAACTAAGTTTGTTGGACATGATTTGGAAAGGCACACACCTGTCTATAAACAGTGCATTCGGAAAGTATTCAGACCCCTTGACTTTTTCGACATTTTGTTACTTTACAGCCTTATTGTAAAATTGATTAAATTGTTTTTTCCCATCATCAATCTACACACAATACCCCATAATGACAAAGCAAAAACTGGTTTTTATCAGTTGTTGCAAAAACAACAACTGAACAATTACATTTACATAAGTATTCAGACCCTTTACTCAGTACTTTGTTTAAGCACCTTTGGCAGTGATTACAGCCAAAGTCTTAATGTGTATGACGCTATAACCTTGGCACACCTGTATTTGGGGAGTTTCTCCCATTCCTCTCTGCAGATCCTCTCAAGCTCTGTCAGGTTGGATGGGGCGCGTCACTGCATAGCTATTTTCAGGTCTCCAGAGATGTTCGATTGGGTTTAAGTCGCGGCTCTGGCTGGGCCACTCAAGGACATTCAGAGACTTGTCCCGAAGCCACTCCTGCGTTGTCTTGGCTGTGTGCTTAGGGTCGTTGTCCTGTTGGAAGGTGAACCTTCGCCCCGGTCTTGAGGTCCTGAGCGCACTGGAGGAGGTTTTCATCAAGGATCTCTCTGTACTTTGCTCCAATCATCTTTCCCTCTATCCTGACTAGGCTCCCAGTCCCTGCCGCTGAACAACATCCCCGCAGCAATATGCTTCCACCACCATGCTTCACCATAAGGATGGTGCCAGGTTTCCTCCAGACGTGATGCTTGGCATTCAGGCCAAGAAGTTCAATCTTGGTTTCATCAGACCAGAGAATCTTGTTTCTCATGGTTCGAATCCTTTAGGTGCCTTTTGGCAAACTCCAAGCGGGCTGTCATGTGCTTTTTGCTGAGTAGTGGCTTCCGTCTGGCCACTCTACCATAAAGGCCTGATTGGTGGAGTGCTGAAGAGATGGTTGTCCTTCTGGAAGGTTCTCACATTTCCATAGAGGAACTCTGGAGCTCTGTCAGAGTGACCATCATGTTCTTGGTCACCTATATAGACAGTTGGGTGACTTTCCAAATCATCTCCAATCAATTGAATTTACCACAGTTGGACTCCAATTAAGTTTTAGAAACATCTCAAGGATGATCAATGGAAACAGGATCCACCTGAGCTCAATTTCGAGTATCATAGCAAAGGGTGTGAATACTTATGTAAACAAGGTATTTCTGCTGTTTTATTTTTAATACATTTGCAAAAATGTCTAAGAACCTGTTTTCACTTTGTCATTATGAGGTATTATGTGTAGATTGATGAGGATTTTTTTTATTTAATTCATTTCAGAATAAGGCTGTAACGAATCAAATTGTGGAAAAAGTCAAGGGGGTCTGAGTACTTTCCTAATGCACTGTACATATCCAAAAGTGGACGTAGAAGTTTGTCCTTAAATATCAATTGGGAGCCCATCTGGACCTTCCTCCTAACCTCCCTTCATATTGAAAATAGCATCAGATATTTCAACACCATCCAATTCCTTTTCCAGATCCAATTTAGTGTCTTCTGAAATAGAGGGAAAATCAAGACCTGACTAGTTCAGTTCTCAGGAGATTCAGAGTTGTAAAGTGTGTTGTAGTAGGAAGCAAATGTTTGGTTTATTTCTACAGGATCCATTGATAATTGTCCTTGTAAATTATGAATTCCATTAAAGGCTGAATTTTACTACTTAATGTGCCAGGCCAGCAATTTACCAGGTTTTTCACCTTGATCATAGAAGGACTGTTTCAGCCTCGTTAAGCTGTTTGTAGCCTTAGAGGTGGGAAGTTCTTCATACTGAGCTTTAAGACCAAATCATTCCTTGTTTACTTCTACTGAGTTATCCAAAAAAGCTTCCCTCTCCAATTCTCTCATTTTGCTCTCCATCTCTCATTTTCTGATTTATTAGATTTGAAACTGGTAAAACGTATAATTTGCCCCCAAATATGTGCTTTGAAAGCCTCCCATCTGGTACTCGCTGACGTTTTGGTCAGTGTTCAATGTCAAATAAACATCTATATGCACTCCAACGTAATGTAAGAAGTCTGGGTCCTGTAACCATCTGAGTTGCAAACGCCTTCTAGAGGATTCTTTTACTAGTTTTGTATCCCTATAGAATAATCACACAAGGGAATGGTCATTCAAAACAATAGTATCATATCCACTTCCTGCTACATTGGGAAGCAATGAGCAAGAAACTAAAAAGTAGTCTACATGAGAATATGATTTAAATGTTGACGAGTAACATGAATTCTCCCTTTTACTCGGGTTCTGAGTCCTCCAAGGTTCACATAGATTTAAGTCCTGAATGAAATGCTGTAATTTCTTTCTACTCTGCGAGTGGGAAGTGTCTAAACCAGAGGAGCGATCTAGATGAAGATCAATAGTGCAATTAAAGTCCCCTGCCATTAGGACTTAACCAGGAATGGAGGCTATCAATAGAAATACATTCTCAAAGAATTTGGGATTATCATCATTAGGACCATAAACATTAACCAGATTAATATGCTCACTCAAAAGAGTTCCCTGTATCAAAATGTATCTACCAGCTGAATCAGTTATAATAGTATCCACTTGAAACGGAACAGATTAGTGAATTAAAACCATAACACCATGAGAATGAGAGGAGAAACAGGATGCTATTACTTGCCCTTGCCATCTCCTGCATACTTTAAGTAGCTCATCCTTCAACAAGTGAGTTTCTTGTAGGAACACAATAGATTAATGAAGTTGTTTAAGCCTAGTAATAACCAGTTTTAAGCTTGGATAGTTTACAAACTCCACGGACATTCCACAAAGTAAATTTAAGTTTAGCATTTGAAGTCATTTAACCAAAGATGTAAACATGGAATAAGCTATACCATAAAGTCATATCTAAAATATGTTTAGTAACCACAAGGACCGCAGGAATATTTTGTAGTGAGGAAAATATGTAAAGATCTGTTGGAAGAAACAAACATAAATCTATCCTAACAACAAAGGGTATTTTGCTAGTAGCCTATATAGTAGCCTAAATATCACAACAAAATGCCTCTCTAGCAAGATGATATGTGAAATATCACGTAGTATTTGTTTGAAAAGTAGCAAAGAATAGCTCCACCTAAAACAGTAACGCTAGTTAGTGAAGCCTGAGACTAACGTTAACGTTACAGTATGGACCGTCCAAAATAGTGGTAGATGATCCACAACACAGGGTCTGTTGCTAGTAGCTACCAAGTAACAATATGGCCCATACGTATAGCGTTAACGTAGTATACCATGATACGTTTATAAACCAGAAAAAGTATCAAAGATCAGAAATGAACAGCCTACGTGAGAAAAATAGATATCATTGAATATGTGCAATGTTACCCAAAGGCCCTTTGCACGTGATGTTAGGCTTGCACCTGAGTGTCAAACATTTTAGTCCAAGGATATGATCGAAAGGCCTCCATCATTCTTAAATGGAAAAAGTGTGGAACCACCAATAATTTTTCTAGAGCTGGCAGCCCAGATAAACTAAGCAATCAGGGGAGAAGGGCCTTGGTCAGGGAGGTCACCAAGAAGCCAGTGGTCACTCTGACAGAGCTCCAGAGTTCTGTGGCGATAGGAGAATCTTTCAGAAGGACAACCATCTCTGCAGAACTCTACCAATCAGGCCTTTAAGGTAGAGTGGCTAGACGGAAGCCACTCCTCATGAAAAGACACATGACTGCCCGCTGGGAGTTTGCCAAAAGACACCTTAAGGATTCTCAGACAATGAGAAACAAGATTCTCTGGTCTGATGAAACCAAGATTGAACTCTTTGGCCTGAATGCCAAGCGTCACGTCTGGAGGAATCCAGGCACCATCCCAACAGTGAAGCACGGTGGTGGCAGCATCATGCTGTGGATATGTTTTTCAGTGGCAGGGACTGGAAGACTAGTCAGGATCGGGGGAAAGATGAACGGAGCAAAGTACAGAGAGACCTGAAAATAGCTGTGTGGCGACACTCCCCGTCTAACCTGACAAGCTTGAGAGGATCTGCAGAGAAAGTCCCAAAATACAGGTATGCCAAGCGTCATACCCAAGAACACTCAAGGCTGTAATCACTGCCATCGGTGCTTCAGCAAAATACTGAGTAAAGTCTGAGTACAGTTTTTTTATTATGATTATTTTTGCAAAAATTGTGTCATAAAACCTAGCGGTCAATCAGGGAAATGGTTCCAATCATTTTTCCTTTTTATTCATTTTAGAAACACTTAAAATAAGGGCTGTGTTTCGTGTAGGCTTACCCTGGCGTGACTTTTAGCAATATATTCGGCTCTATTTCCTCTCAGATTATAAAACACAAATTATCATCAAAGTAGACATCATGCAAAACAACAAATCACTGCAATCTCCAGCACGTCATCTCTAGCTGACACCTTTGCTAACAGGTATTGTGGCAATTTAAAACTTGCACAAGACAGTTCACAGAATTGACCATTTAAATAAATGTAGCCGATTTATTCATTACTAAATTTAGCTAACATTAGATGGTTAACCCAGAGATCCTTACCTTTGACTTGTTTCAGCAATTTTGTCCAGATCATCATGGCATTTGTAGTTCTTTATGATAGCCACATTAGCAGCTAATTACCATTTCATTTTTGTAGGGGTAAATACAGGCGAATATATTGATAAGTCACCTTGTCCTAGAGAGATTTACATGGTTATCAAAACGCCACGCCAGGGTAAGCCTGAAGAAGATGGTGGACAAGGACAAAGGAGAAAAGTGGAATATGTTTTGAGTGAATATGGAATGGAAGATCACACAGAACTTTTAGAAGAGCTACAGGAGGAAAGTGAACGTGACGAGAGTGAGGATGAATTAACTGTGGTGAGGAACTCCGAGTTCGGGCTTTGTTCCGAGGATAATAAGGATGATTCTGGCCCAGTGGTAGTGAGATTTGTAGAGAGAATGGATCTATATGTGGTGTCAGGTTAGGTGGAGAAGAGGTTGGGGACTGTTGAGTTGGTGAAGGTAACTTGGAGTGGACTCGTGATGATTTATTGTTTCTCCTCTGCCCAGAAGGAACGGGCGCTCCGGATTACGTGATTAGAGACAGGAATTGTGACTTGAATTGCTCTCCGGAACAGGGTGGCATTGATAGGAGTGATAACAGGGTTAGGTTTAAGTGTTGAGGATGAGCAGTTGAAATGGAAGATTCCAGGTGTCTGTGACACCCTCCGTTTGGTGAGACGTAGATCCGATGTAGAGCGTGGGGAAACAGAGAATACATTATCTGTCATGCTGGGTTTTGATACATAGTCTCTGCCAGATAAGGTCAAGGTAGGAAGTGTCAGTTATCCCGTGAGCGATTTTGTTCCGTAAATACTACAGTGTTTTAGGGGTTGCAGCAGTGTGTAGGCGTGAGATGCCTAGATGTGACAAGTGTGCAGGAGGGCATGAGATGAAGAAATGTGTGGTATCGGTGGAGAAAGTTCTGTGTGTTAGTTGTGGGGGTGCTAATGGGCTGGAGATCTGAGGTGTCAGGTGAGAGAAAGGCAGATTGAGGTTGCCAGGGTTACAGTAGTACAAAAAGTGTTGTATGCCGAAGCAGTGAAGAGAGTGGTAGAGGAAGATGGGTACAGGGTGAGGGATCTTGAGAGGATTCGTGTGAGTAGGCAGAGACCAAGAGAGAGTGATGGGAAGAATATGTGCTTCAGTAAGGTGGGATTTTTAGCATTTATAGCAATGGTTGTCAATTGTACTGCAGAAATGGATCTCACAAATTACCAAAATGACAGGCTACTTTGACACTGAGAATCTGAGCTCAATAAAATCGACCTTGTCTTGAATCCATCAATAGCCGAGGCCCCTAAGTGTGCAGAGAAACACATTGTACAATATGAGGAGGAAGATATAGTCCTAAAAAAGCTTTCCGGTTTCACTGACTCACCCAATGATGTGCAGCTCACTCACCGGTCAAAAGCTTATCTCTCTCTTGCTTTACTTTTTTTAAACAATGCTGTTCGCTCAATAGGCCTATTTGGAAGTTGTTAACTTGGTAACATACAGACATTAGTATTTTATTTTCAGCAGTATCCATTTGCTTTACAACCTGTGTTTTCCAGCGATTGTATTAGAAATATTTGCGAAAGGCCTGTTTTGTCTGCATGCTGTTAACTGACAGATTTGCCACACGTTAGGCATGCCTTGTGATTTGGCTACACACAATCCACAGCTAGGCTATTTTTTAAAATTAGCTATGGATCCTCTGTGGCGAAGTTCTAGGCTTACTCCTGGTGTAGTATTGGGAATTATTTAATTTATTTCTGAACAGACTGCAGAGTGCTGCAGCACCTCCAGCACACTTCCCACAGCTATTATTCTATTAGGAGATAAATGATGAAGTGCAATGCTGGAGAGAAGAGAGTTGCCGGCTTATGTCTATAACAGCACAGAGAGGGAGAGAGATCATAGAAAGTGAATGTCATTGTATTTCTGTGAGAGATACAGGCGTGCTTCTCTCTCTCACCACAGCAATGGCCACGCCTTGGTCTAGGCTACAATGTTGCGCAAACCATAAACCCGGGACGGCCCAACATTAACCAATTCTTAGAATATCATGCACGTTTTCACATTACGTTTTTTTAGGGGGCATGACAATTACAGAGGAATCTAAATGTAATTACTCTGATTGCTTTTATTAGGATTTTTACATTGCAAACAGTGGAAATTATTTTTCTTGCCACAAGAGGGAGGCTAACCGATCCTGGTAAATGGGTTCCGGAATCATAGACTACAAAACTGAGAGGTACCGGAGGATCCATCTCAAATTAAGCACCGTCCTTCTCATATAATGGGGTAGGGCCATCCCAAGGATCCCTGAACGCACGCACGGTTGCACCAAATATTTCTTATAACTAAACCAAGATAGACCACAGCTGGTCGTTTCCAATGGGAACAGATGAGTCATAGTGGGCAGAGCCAAGCACGAGCTAGCGAGATCCTATTGGTGTGTTCTAGCACACATCTGCATATTTCTGTTAGGGAATGCCTCCTCTGTGAAGCGCTCATGTGCAATAACTCAATTCGCCTTTGCGTTCCTTCTAAATAACGTGATTTAAAAAAATATTTGTCCACAAAACTTAGTCCACTCTGTGCATAACATATTTTAGTCTTGGGAACAGAACTGTATTAAGATCAGATGTTTCGTCGATTAGAACATTTGCAGAATATCGGCCAAAATCCATCTCCTTCCATCTTCTCCCACTGCCGGCCAGTGGGCTTCCTCACTACCATATTTGGTAGTGAGTGGAAACACCAACCGGATGCTTCACAATTATACATCCAGTGAAATATCTGTCTCATTGTTCTATCTGTGGCTGCACTGTGGTAGTGGGGGAACAGGAAGTTCCAGGCAGGCACGCACCATTCTTCAGTAAAAGAAAGCGCCAGAACTGATGTCAAGAAGATAACCTTTGTGTCCGTTTCTTTTTATTACTATAGGTATGTGTTATGACGAGTTTCTCTGGCATCAAGTAATTCAGTATGCAAGAGAATAGTTCAACACTTAGATGGAGAGTTTAATATTACAGTACCAGATTCACATGACAAGCGGTACCGGCGTAGCCTATTGTCATCTGAATGACTTGCATAGAAAACCTCTTAGTTTAGATAATGATTTTCCGAGCTAATTCCATCCAACAGTTGCCAACCATTATTGAGTGTCACTCCTCGCCACATATAGGATCACCCTATATGGTATCGTGTTGCACCCTAGTCAGGATATTCCATCACATACTCCTTCTAAGATTAGCACCAGTGGCCCCCCAGCTATCTTGGCCCGCATACCTTCTGGCACCCACCAGTGACAGAAATAAATACATGGAATGTATGTCATCCTCCAAATCCTTATGCAGCTCTCAATATTCCAAACATTAACTAATACTTTATTAAATACGTAATATCAGTATGTAATAGCTCGTTTAAACGTTCTAATATCGAAAGAACATGTCATACCATGCTAGGTAACAAATCCGTTAAGGTATTATCACGTTTGGTAAAGGTTTGATGTGTTATTTTTATGTCAAACTGAGTAAACCTGGTAACTATTTTACAAGTCACATGGCTAGATACTTTGGGTTTGTCTGAATGGATGTACATAATTCCCTCAAGGTGATTTCATAAAGAATCCATTTATTTTTGATTTCAGAGTTTGTTTTGCATTTTTGGTTTTGTGTAAAATTAACGAGCTGGTAAAAATGGCGCCGCCCACTCAGCGTCAATGGACTTCAGTGCAGCAGAGAGACAATTTCAGGGTTGCACTACTGTTTTGAAGCTGAATGTAATGATTATAAGTTTTCTAATAATAATATAATATGCCATTTAGCAGACGCTTTTATCCAAAGCGACTTACAGTCATGTGCGCATACATTTTTACGTATGGGTGGTCCCGGGGATCGAATCCACTACCCTGGCGTTACAAGCGCCGTGCTCTACCAATTGAGCTACAGAGGACCACGTGTACTAATATTCAGTCACATTCAGTTGTTTCTGTATTTATCGATAAATGTTACTATGGTGTGAATGGAAAATACAATTGGTTTTTGATTGAAATAATACAGTGACTACAAGGTTATTCAGGAAAATAGTACATAGTGCTGCCTAAAACAAACAGTGACCTTGTACTAAATGGCTTTTTTCATTTATGCATTTACTGTACCAGTCAAAAGTTTGGACACACCTACTCATTCAAGGGTTTTTCTTAAATTTTACTATTTTCTACATTGTAGAATAATAGTGAAGACATTTAAACTATGAAATAACACCTATGGAATCATGTAGTAACCAAAAAAGTGTTAAACAAATCAAATATATTTTAGATTTTAGATTCCTCAAAGTAGCCACCCTTTGTCTTGATGACAGCTTTGTAGAATCTTTAATCTACAATGTCAAAAATAATACAAATAAAGATAAATAGGTGTTCTAAAACCTTTGACTGGCACTGTATGTGAATTTGGAAAAATCTGCTATAGGTTAAGTACCGGCACCTCAAATATCTAGTGCTTGAGCTCCTGTTCCTCTTATAGAATGTTAGCTCAACAGTATTGTGGAGCTCCTGCACCTAAATATAAACAGTACCGGCACCCAACATGAGTATTAGCACCTATTTCAGTCCAAGTCAAGCACTGAATTAGATGATTTAAGAAGAAATATAATATATTTTTAGAGAATAAAGAAAGTGCCAGAACTGTCAGGACAATAACTTTTTGTGTCTGTTTCTCATTGTTACTACAGGACGACTAGAATTAAATCTGAGGCCGGTAACATCAATAGTGAGGACAAACCCAGCCTGCCTCTCTCCTTCCACACTGAGTCCAAACCTACAGTCACTGGGTCCTGATTGTGACAGTGGTGCCCAGTTTGCACTGCAGGGTCCACAGATGGCATCAGTGAAGCTGGAAGACTGCAGTCAAACACTGGAGCTGAATGTCAACATTAAAGATGAAGAAGAGGAGAAGATTGGGAAATCTGTTTCTCATGGTAAGAGCAGGTTCTATCTAACTAAGTTTGTGTTATTAATTCCAACTTCCCAATGTGCATGAAAAGTTGCAGTATAACTGTTTCATGATGAACTGTTTCAATGAGAAGGTAGATATTATTTCATGCCACTGACACTTACATGGTTTGACACCAGTATTGCCAGCATTTGTTTTATTCACTGGGCTATCTGGAGTGCTCAGAGTGTAGACTAAAGAAGTGAAGTAGACAAACTGCCAATGTTTTAAAGTTCTATTAAAAGAGTCTGTGTAGTTACTAACCCTTGTGATAGTGAGTGGAGGATGATATGGCTTCTACATCTGCATTGCTTGCTCTTTGGGGTTTTAGGCTGGGTTTCTATAAAGCACTTTGTGACAACTTCTGATGTAAAAAGGGCTTCATTAAATACATTTGATTGACATGTATATCACACCAACTGACTGGTTCTTCTGATGTTGTTCACACAGGAGACCACGTTGAGACATTCTCTACATCCAGAGAGCAACAGCAGGAAGATCACAGAGCTAAGAGGTCTCACCACTGCCCACATTGTGAGGCGAGTTTCTCAATTCTATCAAAGTTAAAAGTACACCTACAAATACACACAGGAGAGAATCTGAATTCCTGTACTGACTGTGGGAAGAATTTCACAACATCAAAGGCTCTGACCGTTCATCAGAGAGTGCACACAGGAGAGAAGCCTTACTCCTGCTCTGACTGTGTAAAATGCTTCATAACATCAACTGATCTAAAACGTCATCAGAGAACACACACAGGAGAGAAGCCTTACTCCTGCTCTGACTGTGTAAAATGCTTCATAACATCAACTGAGCTAAAACGTCATCAGAGAACACACACAGGAGAGAAGCCTTACTCCTGCTCTGACTGTGGGAAGAATTTCTCTCGACAGGAAAGCTTAACATTGCACCAAAGGATGCACACAGGAGAGAAGCCTTACTCCTGCTCTGACTGTGGGTTGAGTTTCTCTCATCTGGGCAATTTAAAAAATCATGAACGTATACATACAGGAGAGAAGCCTTACTACTGCTCTGACTGTGGGTTGAGTTTCTCTCATCTGGGCACCTTAAAAAATCATGAACGTATACATTCAGGAGAGAAACCTTACTCCTGCTCTGACTGTGGGTCGAGTTTCTCTCATCTGGGCACCTTAAAAAATCATGAACGTATACATACAGGAGAGAAGCCTTACTCCTGCTCTGACTGTGGGAAGAGTTTCTTTCGACTGAGCCATTTAAAAGCACATGAACGTACACATACAGGAGAGAAGCCTTACTCCTGCTCTGACTGTGTAAAATGCTTCATAACATCAACTGAGCTAAAACGTCATCAGAGAACACACACAGGAGAGAAGCCTTACTCCTGCTCTGACTGTGGGAAGAGTTTCTTTCAACTGGGCCACTTAAAAACACATGAACGTATACATACAGGAGAGAAACCTTACTCCTGCTCTGACTGTGGGTCGAGTTTCTCTCATCTGGGCACCTTAAAAAATCATGAACGTATACATACAGGAGAGAAGCCTTACTCCTGCTCTGACTGTGGGAAGAGTTTCTTTCGACTGAGCCATTTAAAAGCACATGAACGTATACATACAGGAGAGAAGCCTTACTCCTGCTCTGACTGTGTAAAATGCTTCATAACATCAACTGAGCTAAAACATCATCAGAGAACACACACCGGAGAGAAGCCTTACTCCTGCTCTGACTGTGGAAAGGTTTTCTCTCAAATAGGCCATTTAAAAAGACACCAAGGTAAACATAAAACGAGAGAAGGCTTACCACTGATCTAAAAACAGCTAATCTGCAAGGTCATCAGAGAACACACACAGGAGAGAATCCTTACTTTTGCTCTTAATATGGCAAGAGTTTCTCCCGATTGGCAAATTAAAAACACCAAAATTACACACTGGAGAGAAGACTTATTACTGCACTGACTGTGAGACGAGATTCTACAGATTGGGCAATTTAAAAGACACCAACGTATGCATAAGAAGTGGTAGTGGTCAAAGACAAGACCACAGAGGGGACTCCATCCTTGATCTGATCAACACAACCCACTGTACTTGCTCCTCTCAGATCCAGTGATCACAAATGTCTGCTGTTCTCTCCAAACACAACATCAGGAGGGAGAAGAGAGGTGCAGCGGAAAAAAGGACATCTGGTAACCCAGAACAGAAAGGAGACCTTTGCACGATGTAAGGCCAGTCAGTACTGACTGGTCTGCCATTTTTAAGGTGGAGAGCATTGATGCAAAGGTGGAGATGTTCAACTCCTGCATTCAAACTGCACTTGATGTATGCATGCCAATAAGAAATAAGAAAACAACAACACTGGACAAGCCCTGGATGACTGAAAGAATAAAGGCTGCCATCAGGAAAATACAGAATATTTTCAACAGATGGGGAGAAACAATGACATGGAGAAACTACAGAAACACAGTGCAAATGCATATCAAGGAAGCAAAGACAAGCTACTACAAAACTGAAATCTAGGACCTAAAGAAGAAAAACCCTAAGGAATGGTGGGACTTCATTAACAATGGACTGGGACCAAAGAAAACATCAGGAGGGAGAATACAGGTCGAGGGAATTGAAGACGACGACGTGGCTTTTGTTTTGAATGGCTTCTTTGCTGAGGCATGGACAAGCACCACACCTCTTGCCATCTTCCCCCTGCCCATGTCTACAAGGCAGGTTGAGCTGTGCAGCATTGGCCAGTTAAAGCAAGCTCTGACCAGACTCAGCCCACGTAAAGCATGTGGGCCTGATGGCATTCCAGCCTGGCTACTAAAAGAGCATGCAGAAGATCTAGCCCCTGTCATCAAACACATTGTTAACACCTCCTACTGGCAGGGGACAGTTTTATCTAAGTGCACGAATCAGTATGACTACCTCCCAAAGTCCAGCACTACTACCGCCCTTGTGAAAGCCACATACTCCTGGCTGACAGCTACAGACTCCATAAAACCAACAATGGTGAGTGTGTTACTTGCTGATGTGTCCAAAGCCTTTGATCGAGTAGATCACGCAATGTTCCTGCAACATCTGTCTGACATTGAACTGTGTCCAAGGTTACTAGCCTGGCTCCACAGCTACACCACCGAAAGAGGGCGGAGGGTGATGCCAACTGGCACATTTAGAAAACCTTTTTGACTGTTCTTGCCAGTAATGTCCTACTGAAGATCTGGTCACAGTCTATACTACACTGGCCAGGCCTTGTCTGGAATATGGTGGAGTGCTGTTAGTTGGATGCAGTAAAAAGCAGCAGGCCCAACTAGACAGGGTGCAGAGGAGGGCCTTGAGGATCATCTCCAGAGGTGGAGCAGTCCATCCACAGCTCCCGTCACTGCAGAGCAGGCGAGAACAGGCTGCAGTGCACCTGGTGAAGGACATGCACACTCTTGACCATCCACTGAATGACCTGCTCCCTCCAAGAAGAGGTAACTGCACCACCAGGATCCTGAGAAACAGCCACAAACTGTCCTGTATAACTGCCCGTACAAACCGCCTGTGAAACGCCACTCTACCCACTGCTATCAGACTGCATAATAACTCCAGCTCTTCAATGGTTTTCCCAAAAATTCTTTTTTTTTTCTCCAATAACATTTTAATATTTCAATTTCCATCATGAAAAATGTCCTGTAATGTTTCAAGTGTTCTGTATTCTACTTATGTACTTGAATTTCTTCTTCTCTTGTGCATAAATATAACAAAGTGAAATAGTTAGTGTCTATACAGTGCATTCTGAAAGTATTCAGACCCCTTGACTTTTTCAACAAAAAAAATACGTTACAGCCTTATTGTAATATTGATTTTATTTTTATTTTGTATCCCTCATCAATCTACACACAATACCCCATAATGACAAATCGAAAACAGGTTTAGACATTTTTGCAAATGTATTAGAAATAAACAACAGATGCCGTATTTACATAAGTATTCCAGACCCTTTGCTATAAATCTTGAAACAAGATTCTCTGGTCTGATGTTACCAAGATTGAACTCTTTAGCCTGAATGCCAAGCGTCACGTCTGGAGGAAACCTGGCATCATGCCTACGGTGAAGCATGGTCGTTGCAGTATCATGCTGTGCGGATGTTTTTCAGAGGCAGGGAGACTAGTCAGGATCGAGGGAATAATGAACGGAGGAAAGTACAGAGAGATCTTTGATGAAAACCTGCTCCAGAGCGCTCAGGACTTCAGACTGGGTCGAAGGTTCACCTGGCCCAGCCAGAGCCCAGACTTGAACCCGATTGAACATCTCCGGAGAGACCAGAAAAGAGCTGTGCAGCAACGCTCCCCATCCAACCTGACAGAACCTGAGAGGATTTGCAGAGAATAATTGAAGAAACTCCCCAAATACAGGAGTGCCAAGCTTGTAGCGTCATACCCAAGACGACTCGATGCTGTAATCGCTGCCAAAGGTGCTTCAAGAAAGTACTGAGTAAAGGGTCTGAATACTTATGTAAATTTGATATTTCTGTGTTTTAATAATAAATAAGTAAAAACTTCTAAAAACCTGTCTTTTGCTTTGACATTATGGGGTATTGTGTGTGTAGCTTGATGAGGGGGGAAAAACTATTTAATCAGGAAATGTATGATCTCTGAAATTGCAAACAAAGGTTTCTGTACCAAATATTAAGTTCTGCTTTTCTGATGTATCAAATACTTATGTCATGCAATAAAATGCAAATTAATTACTTAAAAATCATACAATGTGATTTTCTGGATTTTTGTTTTAGATTCCGTCTCTCACAGTTGAAGTGTACCTATGATAAAAATTACAGACCTCTACATGCTTTGTAAGTAGGAAAACCTGCAAAATCGTCAGTGTATCAAATACTTGTTCTCCCCACTGTATATAGCCAAGCTACCATTAACTAGGTATTGGCACCCCATGTATATAGCCAAGCTACCATTGACTAGGTATTGGTACCCCATGTATATAGCCAAGCTACCATTAACTAGGTATTGGCACCCCATGTATATAGCCAAGCTACCATTGACTAGGTATTGGCACCCCATGTATATAGCCAAGCTACCATTGACTAGGTATTGGTACCCCATGTATATAGCCAAGCTACCATTAACTAGGTATTGGCACCCCATGTATATAGCCAAGCTACCATTGACTAGGTATTGGCACCCCATGTATATAGCCAAGCTACCATTGACTAGGTATTGGCACCCCATGTATATAGCCAAGCTACCATTGACTATGTATTGGCACCCCATGTATATAGCCAAGCTACCATTGACTAGGTATTGGCACCCCATGTATATAGCCAAGCTACCATTGCTCATCGTGTATTAATTCCTCGTGCTACTATCTTTTTCCTATTATTATAATTGTTGTATTGTGTTCTCCATTGTTGGTCAACATTTCACTGTTAGTCTACACCTGTTGTTTACCAAGCATGTGACAATTAAAATGAAATGACTATGCATTTGTGTAAATTGTGTTCTAAAGCTATACTGAAAACAAATATAAACTTGACATGTAACGTGTTGGTCCCATGTTTCATGAGCTGAAATAAAAGATCCCAGAAATGTTCCATACGCACAAAAAGCTTATTTCTCTCAAATTTGTTTCCATCTCTGTTAGTGAGCATTTCTCCTTTGCCAAGATAATCAATCCACCTGACAGGTGTGGCATATCAAGAAGCTGATTAAACAGCATGATCATTACACAGGTGCACCTTGTGTTGGGTACAATAAAAGGCCACTGAAATGTGCAGTTTTGTCACACAACACAATGCCACAGACATCTACATTTTGAGGGAGTGCGCAATTGGCATCCTGACTGCAGGAATGTTCACCAGAGCTGTTGCCAGAGAATTGAATGTACATTTTTCTACCAAGAATTTGGCAGAACATCCAACTGGCTTCACAGCCGCAGACTACGTGTAACCGTGCAAGCCCAGGACCTCCACATCTGGCTTCTTCACCTGCAGGATCATCTGAGATCAGCCACCCGGACAGCTGATGAAACTGAGCAGTATTTCTATCTGTAATAAAGCCCTTTAGTGGGGGAAATCATTCATATTGGCTGATGGGTGGGCCTGGCTCCCAAATGGTTGGGCCTATGCCTTCCCAGGCCCACCCATGGCTGCGCCCCTGCCCAGTCAGGTGAAATCCATAGATTAGGGCCTAATGAATGTATTTCAATTGACTGATTTCCTTATATGAACTTTACCCTAGTAACCGAGTGGCGCAGTGGTCTAAGGCACTGCATTGCAGTGCTAGCTGTGTCACTAGAGATCCTGGTTCAAATCCAGGCTCTGTCGTAGCCGGCCGTGACCGGGAGACCCATAGGGCGGCGCACAATTGGCCCAGCGTCGTCCAGGGTAGGGGAGGGAATGGCCGGCAGGGATGTAGCTCAGTTGGTAGAGCATGGCGTTTGCAATGCCAGGGTTGTGGGTTCGATTGCCACGGGGGGCCAGTATGAAAAAAAAATATATTAAAATAATGTATGCACTCACTTACTGTAAGTCGCTCTGGATAAGAGCGTCTGCTAAATGACAAAAATGTAAATGTAAAAGTGTTGAATGTTGTGTTTATATTTTTATTCAGTTAGTTAAAATCTTACAAAAAAACTGATGATGAATATGTTTGGAAAACTGCATTGATCTGCCAATGAAAAATAACGTTTGTACATGAATTTGTACTGGTCAACCTCTCCTTCTCTTTTGTATTCAGTTCTTCCATATTAGATCTGACAGTATGAATGGTTCTTATGGTTGTATTCAGTTCTTCTATATTAGATCTGACAGTATGAATGGTTCTTATGGTTGTATTCAGTTCTTCATGCCAATTGCGCACTCCCTCAAAATGTAGACATCTGTGGCATTGTGTTGTGTGACAAAACTGCACAATGATTGTAAATAATGATCCTGAATAATGATTATAAATAATGATTTTGAATAATGATTTCAATAATGATTGTAAATAATGATTGTAAATAATGATTGATTGTAAAGAAATAAAGAATCAGTACAACAATGTGACGTCATCTATCAATATGGTGGATGTCTGTTGTCCTCCAAACACTGAGGAAGGCCGCCTCCATTTGTTTTGACCTCTGCTGCTAAAAAAGAAGACATTAAACCTGAAAGAATATTTCAGTGAGTGGGTTTTTCATTTCTTACAATCTGGTTTTAGACCTGGACATATTTTTCAGCGGCTACACTAGATGAGGTGCTATATTGTTTACCAGGGGTGTCAAACTCATTCCATGGAGGGCCTTGTATATGCAGGTTTTTGGTTTTCCCTCTTTAATTAAAACCTAGACAACCAGGTTTGGGAGTTCCTTACGAATTAGTGACCTTAATTGATCAATCGAGTACAAGGGAGGCGCCATGGAATGAGTTTGACACCTGTGGTTTAGACCATAAAAATCATTGCGCTGCTTTATTTATTGACCTGTAGAAGGCATTTGATACAGTTGATCATTTCTTACTTTTTCTAAGGTTGTCTGAAATAAGCCTAGATCAGGCATCTTGCAATTGGCTCAAAAACTATCTAACGGGCACAATGTGTGCTTGCTTAATGACGTTATCAAATCTAGATTCTTCAATAATATTGTAACGACCCGGTATTGTGTTCCGTGTTCGTGGGTGCGTTATTGTTTTCATGGGTGCTAGCAGGGGTTAAATATGCCAGGACAGGTGGAAAGGTTGGGGGGCATGATGGGTAATCCCGCAGGGTTTTGAAATGCATAAATGGGGGTTACTGTCTCATCTCTCTCTTTTTTTCTATTCGGGATCCTGATCTGCTCCTATGAGTCTGCCCTTAACTTGACATTGTGTATTTGTGTACGTTCGGAATTTAGCGGCGTGTGCTGTGGCCTGAACAATAGCCCAGTTTAGGAATAAACCTGTGTTCTGCCCTGCACACCTGGTGTCCGTCTTTTTTTCCTTTATGACCCAGCCCGGATCATTACAATATGAACATTTTAAAAACTCTAAGCTGCGCGGCCGCACACTTCCTCCAGGACTGCAGCGAAGAAGAAATGCCATGTAGATCGTTTTTTCTGTGATTGAATCGATATTATGCAATGGGGAATTACTGCTTCCTACAAGAGAACAAAACGTGTAGGCTACATTTCAAGCCGTCTTTGAACAGCCAGTCAGATAAAAAAGCTTATGTCTTAATTAAAGAGGCGGTGTTGTATTTTGAGACAGGCTTGAATATGCAAATAAGCCAATAAGCAGAGGGGTAGCCTACATTGTCTAATTCTCTGTATGGTAATAATAATTAATATTATTTTGTAAAGTGGTTTCTGGCATCATACAACACAATACAATTTACAGTCACCTATTTGGCCCATGGTGTTACAAACCAAGTAAAAAAGTCAAGAATTCATGTCAAGCCCTTCATAATGTAAAAACGTTTTTTAAAGTATCCTGCAATGTAGGCCTGCATTGAACACCACATATAAGCTACTGTAGGCTATATCATAGAAATAAAATGCTATCTAAAACTGTAAGGGTACAGCCTCAGTGTTCATTATAAACGCGCACAGGACGTTGCGCAGAAGTCTCACAGCGTTCAAGTTTCCGCTCACAAGACCTACAATTTGCTCAGTTTTGGGGGGTGGAACCAGAGAGGAAGCTTGTGTTACCTTTCTCACACCACTACAGTATTCATTTCAACAGACCCTTTCCATCCCCCATTGTTAGAGTTCAATAAATGCCCAGGACTATATTGAGGTTCAGGCTGTTGTAATGTCCAGTTGATTATGTAAGTAGTATTGTAGAACTCTGGTATTGATGGTCCATTTGAGGGTGAGTTATTGAAGTCAGTGAAGACAATTGCCAGTTGGTCAGCACATGCTCGGAGTACACGTCCTGGTAATCCGTCTGGCCCTGCGGCCTTGTGAATGTTGACCTGTTTAAAGGTCTTACTCACATCGGCTACAGAGAGCGGGATCACACAGTCGTCCGGAACAGCTGATGCTCTCATGCATGTTTCAGTGTAACTTGCCTCGAGCGAGCATAGAAGTAATTTAGCTCGTCTGGTAGGCTCGTGTCACTGAGCAGCTCGAGGCTGTGCTTCCCTTTGTAGTCTGTAATAGTTTGCAAGCCCTGCCACCTCCAACGAGCGTCGGAGCCGGTGTAGTACGATTCAATCTTAGTCCTCTATTGACGCTTTACCTGTTTGATGGTTCGTCGGAGGGCATAGCGGGATTTCTTATAAGCTTCCGGGTTAGAATCCCACTCCTTGAAAGCGGCAGCTCTACCCTTTAGCTCAGTGCGGATGTTGCCTGTAATCCATGGCTTCTGGTTGGGGTATGTATGTATGTACGTACAGTCACTTTGGGGACGACATCATCGATGCACTTATTGATGAAGCCAGTGACTGATGTGGTGTACTCCTCAATGCAATCGGAAGAATCCCAGGAACATATTCCAGTCTGTGCAAAACAGTCCTGTAGCTTAGCATCTGCTTCATCTGACCACGTTTTTACTGACCGAGTCACTGGTGCTTCCTGCTTTACTTTTTGCTTGTAAGCAGGAATCAGGAGGATATAATTTTGGTCAGATTTGCCAAATGGAGGGCGAGGGAGAGCTTTGTATGCATCTCTGTATGTGGAGTAAAGGTGGTCTAGTTTTTTCCCCTCTGATTGCACATTTAAGATGCTGGTAGAAATGAGATGTGATATAACGTCTTGTCATAGTGTTGTAGATAGGTAACTCTTGGTGCCACAGAGTCTGAATGCTAAGGATTCCAGTATGTCTAGGGAGCTTACTAGGGTTTATTTTAGAATGACTGATAGATGGAATATACTGACTTGGGGTACAGGGTGATACCATCAGAGTGGGGGGTGCCCACTGATGGTTACCAGATGTTGTTGAAGAAACGTGTAACATGAAGTATATAAACTGAGAGATTTCCTTTGTCCAATGTTCGGATGACAAGAGGCAAAGCACGTGCCGTTTGTTATGCGAACCCGGTACCGTAATCAATTAAATACTTTGCATCAATTCTCCATATAATTGTTAAGTATATTCTTGCATCCTGAATTACTTGATACCAGAGAAACTCGTCACAACAAGATGGAAACGGCAGATAAAGGAGACATTTTCGAAAGATCCACAAATGTTTTATCCATTCGACAGGGGCAGGAAAACATTGAAGAACCACAGTGCAATGCCGCAAAGGCGTAAAAATGGTGCTGCTAAAATCAGAGATTAATCTCCTGAGTATATACCTTTGAATCTTGAGTACAGACCGACGTCCCCTGTATACAAACCTTACATATAGGAATTAAAGTTGTAAAATAGTGAACTACTCCTTTAATGGAGTGGTAGGTGCTATGAAAGGGATGTTTAAAAAAAATAACGTTAGTTGTATTTTGTAAAAAAAAACATCATAGTACAATGGAATGTTGTTGTTCGTTGTACTACGATGGTACATTTTTGTAAGAGCTGTCCTTCACATCGGAGTGCTAATGCTGGCTCTTTGCGTCTCTTGACCATGTCGCGTGGACCGGGCACAAAGCTCAAGGAGCGCTCTCCACTTCCCTCCGGTAGTTATTTAGCAAGCCTGATAACACATCACTCCTGACAGACACAAGCACAAACTCTTGCATAAATGTAGAAGCCTATACACCTAAACACTAGCGATCTGAGATGCTGTATTGCATGGAAACTGCAGGCTACTAACAACAGCAGCTACATAGTCTAGCCTACTATGGCCCTGTCCCTCTGGCCAGGGTAAACAAAGCGGTAATGTTGTGTCTTGTATATACAGTATAGGTCTTTTGTTTGGGAGAATGTGAATGGGATCAAATTTGGTTTATATATAGACGCTAACTATTTCACTTAAAACAGTTTGTTTCATTTAATTATACACAAGAGAAGAAGAGGTTGCCCAGCATAAATTCATGTACAAACATTATTTTTCATTACATTTTTGTCATTTAGCAGATGCTCTTATCCAGAGCGACTTACAGGACCAATTAGGGTTAATTGCCTTGCTCAAGGGCACAATGACATATTTTTCACATAGTTGGCGTAGGATTCAAACCAGAGACCTTTCAGTTACTGGCCCAACACTCTTAACCGCTAGGCTACCTGCCGCCAAATCAATTCACTTAAATACAGTTATCCAAATACATTCATCATCAATGAATAAAATTATGAATCTAGATTTAAAAGACAATTTAAAAAATACAGGTAGTCGATTCATAGCCTGTTTCTCATTAAACAAAAGTTGTTTAGTAATATAAAATAATCCACTCAAACTAATGCTGAAAACTGATAATGACACCATCTTTATCTTATATACACTGAATGGACAAAACATTAGGAACACCTGCTCTTTCCATGACAGACTGACCAGGTGAATGATATGATGCCTTATTGATGTCACCTGTTAAATCCACTTTATATCAGTGTAGATGAAGGGGAAGAGACAGGTTAAATAAGGATTTTTAAGCCTTGAGACAATTGAGACATGGGTTGTGTATGTGTGCCATTCAGAGGGTGAACCGGCAAGAAAATATTTAAGTGCCTTTGAACTGGGTATGGTAGTAGGTGACAGGCGCACCGGATTTGTGTGTGTCAAGAACTGCACGGCTGCTGGGTTGATGCTCAACAGTTTCCTGTGTGTATCAAGAATGGTCCACCACCCAAAGGACATCCAGCCAACCTGATACAACTGTGGGAAGCATTGGAGTCAACACGGGCCAGCATCCCTGTGGAACGCTTTCGACACCTTGTAGAGTCCATGCCCCAACGAATTGAGGCTGTTCTGAGGGCAAAAAGAGGTGCAATGCAATATTAGGAAGGTGTTCCTAATGTTTTGTACACTTTGTATTTCAAAGACCAGATTGACGCCTCCTGAGTGGCGCAGTGGTCTAAGGCACTGCTTTGCAGTGCTAACTGTGCCACTAGAGATCCTGGTTCGAATCCAGGCTCTGTCGCAGCCGGCCGCGACCGGGAGACTCATGGACGGCGCACAATTGGCCCAGCGTCGTCCAGGGTAGGGGAGGGAATGGCCGGCAGGGATGTAGCTCAGTTGATAGAGCATGGCGTTTGCAACGCCAGGGTTGTGGGTTCGATTCCCATGGGGGGCCAGTATAAAAAAATATATATATATATATATGTATTCACTAACTGTAAGTCGCTCTGGATAAGAGCGTCTGCTAAATGACTAAAATGTAAATGTAATTGAAGAATGGGACATACAGTGGGGGAAAAAAGTATTTAGTCAGCCACCAATTGTGCAAGTTCTCCCACTTAAAAAGATGAGAGAGGCCTGTAATTCTCATCATAGGTACACGTCAACTATGACAGACAAAATGAGAAAAATAAATCCAGAAAATCACATTGTAGGATTTTTAATGAATTTATTTGCAAATTATGGTGGAAAATAAGTATTTGGTCAATAACAAAAGTTTCTCAATACTTTGTTATATACCCTTTGTTGGCAATGACACAGGTCAAACGTTTTCTGTAAGTCTTCACAAGGTTTTCACACACCGTTGCTGGTATTTTGGCCCATTCCTCCATGCAGATCTCCTCTAGAGCAGTGATGTTTTGGGGCTGTCACTGGGCAACACGGACTTTCAACTCCCTTCAAAGATTGTCCTCCAAACACGATGAGTTGAGTTTTTACCAAAAAGTTATATTTAAGTTTCATCTGACCATATGACATCCTCCCAATCCTCTTCTGGATCATCCAAATGCACTCTAGCAAACTTCAGACGGGCCTGGACATGTACTGGCTTAAGCAGGGGTACACTGCAGGATTTGAGTCCCTGGCGGCGTAGTGTGTTATTGATGGTAGGCTTTGTTACTTTGGTCCCAGCTCTATGCAGGTCATTCACTAGGTCCCCCCGTGTGGTTCTGGGATTTTTGCTCACCTTTCTTGTGATCATTTTGACCCCACGGGGTGAGATCTTGCGTGGAGCCCCAGATCGAGGGAGATTATCAGTGGTCTTGTATGTCTTCCATTTCCTAATAATTGCTCCCACAGTTGATTTCTTCAAACCAAGCTGCTTACCTATTGCAGATTCAGTCTTCCCAGCCTGGTGCAGGTCTACAATTTTGTTTCTGGTGTCCTTTGACAGCTCTTTGGTCTTGGCCATAGTAGAGTTTGGAGTGTGACTGTTTGAGGTTGTGGACAGGTGTCTTTTATACTAGGGGTGTAACGATCCATCTACTACATCGATGTATCGATTTATATTCATATGATCCAACTACATCGATCTGTGCTCGGCGAGTTGGCCTTTTGGACAACATATATCGATCTAACATCGTTTTAAAATGAAATAAATCGATTGTATCGATACTAGGAAATAACCCATTGGATTTAAGCACGTCAGACTTTATATGCAGGGGTGCACATAACTGGTACACAGATACGCAAGCGCGACAAAAATCAGGAATGCGTAATGCCACTTGTGTTACTACGCGCCTTTGCGTACTTGACCGATCTTCTCATCTAACCTTACACATGACATGTTGCTTGTCAACTACTGTCAGGGATGTCCAAAAAGCAACAGACATTAAGCAGCTTCTTTGGCGTTTCGCCACCTACAAAGAAACGCCAACTGGAGCCAGAGCCGAAGAAAATACTTTTTTCGGAAAAGTGGCTCCAAGATGTGCAGTGGCTTGAAGCTAACGATGAGCGCACTGAAATGTGGTGCAAGATTTGCCGCTCAAATCCACATCTAGCAGACAAAACAGGTGCATTTTATAAAGGCTCAAAGAATTTCAACCATCCTTTATTTGACAAACATGAAAAGAGCAAGGAGCACACGAATGTGGCGCAAGCCATTGCTAAAAGCTAGCCGAGAATAAATGTCCAGTCGCCCACTTGCCAGATGGCGAGACAAGCTGAATGAAGAACAGCGGCAAGCTCTGTTTAATATTTTTCTCTTTCCATAAAGCTAAACACGCACGTCCCATGTCTTCCTATTCTGAGGATGTTCCTTTACTGAAGCGGCTAGCAGTAAATGACGGAGGTGCATATCATTCACGTGAAGGGGGCACACGGATCATGCAGAGCATCGCTCACACCATCAGCGGGGAGTTACGAGCCAAGTTGCAGTCTGCTGAATTTTGGGGGCTGCTTTTTGATGGATCTGAGGACATCACAAAAACTGAGCAGGAAATAGTTTACATTGTGTCTGTGTCCAGCAACGGAGAGTTTACTTCGGACTTTATTGGACTGATTGAATTGGGTGCTGACAGAACCGCACAGGCCATAACAGACGGACTTGTGAGACTTTTCCAGGACACAGGCTTGGATGACTGGACAACAAAGTTGGTCGCTGTGTGCACAGACGGGGCTGCTGTCAACGTAGGTATCTACAACGGCGTTGTGCCAAAACTCCGGCAACATGCTGCGGTTGGAGACTCCCTTGTGCACATTCTGTGCACCGCACACACACTGGAGAATTGCGCGAAATCAGCTGATCGCAACGTTCCTTACTGTGAGACATTTCATCACTCTGTGGTCAAGCTGCTGCAGTTTTATTTACAAAAAGGTGGAGCAAAAAAAACTGCTGCACTGAATAAAGCTATGTGAAGAAAATGGGATCTCCTTTGTGGAACTGGGTAAGTTTCATAATACCAGATGGTCTGCATGGAGGCATGAAACACTGTTAAAAATATCAAGACTATTGCCAGCCATTAAAATGCAACTGGTTACCAGGTATTTATTTCAGTCACACTGGTTGAATTTTTGGCTAAAAGGTTACTGAATCGATTTCAAGTCACTGAATCGTTTCGGATCGTATCGTTCTAAATGAACCAATATCGTCCTTGAATCGTATCGACAACCACGAATCGTGATACAAATCGAATCGTTGTTAAAACGAATCGTTACACCCCTATTTTATACTGATAACAAGTTAAAACAGGTGCCATTAATACAGGTAACGAGTGGAGGACAGAGGAGCCTCTTAAAGAAGAAGTTACAGGTCTGTGAGAGCCAGAAATCTTGCTTGTTTGTAGGTGACCAAATACTTATTTTCCACCATAATTTGCAAATAAAATCATAAAAAATCCTACAATGTGATTTTGTGGATTATTTTTCCTCAATTTGTCTGTCATAGTTGACGTGTACCTATGATGAAAATTACAGGCCTCTCTCATCTTTTTAAGTGGGAGAACTTGCACAATTGGTGGCTGACTAAATACTTTTTTTTCCCACTGTAGATAAGTGAAGATCAGTTCTTGCATTTGTATGTGTTTGTATGAATGAGTGGTTACAGGATATGTAGACATTCCAAACATTCCAAACTTCCACAATCTTTGTTTAGCAATGACTAAAAGTCCCAACTGGACAAGTCCAGATATTAAAAATGTAAAAGTCCTTGAGGAACGGTCCATGGTCAACCCACGGCAGGCACGCTCTGAGGGATCCAATCCAGTGTTTGCAGCAGGCCTCTCCTGGGTTGTGTTGTACTCAGTGAAAGAGAGAGATTGTCAGATTGCGCCGTAGGGCCAAGTATAATAAACTGCAATACCTCTCCAAAAATGATGAAACTAAATCACAATGAAGCAACAAAATAACTAAGGAAAGGAGTATAATCATATCAAAGCAAAAACAAACAATAATGGGGAAATCAATAAGGCTTGATACACAGTCATTTCAACCTAAATAAATGGAGAAACGGGACAGTGGCTCAAGTAATGTTATCTGGTATCAACAAAGGTCAACGTCTATTCAGGAAAGTTCAGGTTCTCAATGGTCTCTGTCGTAAGAGCCAGTGGAGGGACACTAGTGACTCAAATAGTTCAGATGTGAGCTGGGAGTGAGTGTTCAGGCAGAAAAGTCTCTATAATCCACAATGACTTGTCGAGTGCGATCAAAAGGAAATTGCCTCAGTTGTTAGTCTATAGTGGTGCGGATGGAAAGAAGGGTAGGCTACTTCACTTAGGGAATGGTGAATGTGCATTAACGAGTGTAGCACAAAGCAGTAGAGAATTTTGGCAGATCTGATCCCTACACAGGCTCAAGGGACCCCTTGCAAGTCTTCAGTCCCAAAAACGTTTATGCCGCAGGCACAATCATGTCCAGTTTCTTAGACGTCTTTGAGACTTGTGCTGTCCAATTTATAACTGTGGCAATGAACGCAAAACAAATAAACATTTTTAACACACAGGGTATGTTTTGTCTGGCAGCAAATATTTACTACAGGCTGTGGTGTATCCACTACCATATCTTCCCTAGCATCACTTGTTTTCTCAACTATTTTAATCGCCTCCGAATAGGAGATTCGATTGACCTCTAACCTTTGCCACCTCAATCTCCTTCACCCTTACAGGGCACTCCAGGAACTCAGGATCATCATCCCCACCACAATTGCAACCCCGTCGTCCTTCTACACACCGTTCTTCAGTATACTCTGTCCGTCTGCACACACTTGAAACACAGTCAAATACTTACATTGCAGTGGTTTGGGGATGACAGCTCTTACAGCGTATCTTACATAACCAAGCTTCACATGTCATGAATCCCGCTTCCTGAGTCTGTTTCTGCCTGAGTTGTCTGTTTTCTGTCTTGGAGTCTGTTTCCTGAAGGTTCCTGAACGCACCCTGTCTGGTTGCCGGGCGACGAAGCTAGGCGGGAGATCTCTCGATTACCCGCACCTGCATCTCATCAGATGTCTGCACACCTGGTCCTGATCATCACCTCTTCATAAGCTCTGACCTGACATCCATTCCCTGCCGGATCGTTAGCCATGAACAGTATGTTGTGCCTGCGTATCAGCCTCAAGTTACTAAGAGTTTGTTTTGTACTTTCTGCTTGCTGTGAACTCACCTTCGTTTACTCTGTCTACAGTTACTCTTCCGGAACATTCACTCCACCGCTGTCTGGTCATCTGTGGCTTCAGAGACATAATTGGATCTGCCCATTCACTCCCACCAACTCACCTCCACTGCCAGCTCTGTCACCTGGATTCTCCTGCTTCCACATTTAAGTATTTAAATAAATACTCACCTTCATTCAACTCACCTTGTCCTGGTCTGCTTCTGGGTTCTGCTTTAGAGAATCGTGACATCGCATGCGTAGTTATTTGCTCTTTATCAAAAATACTTTTGTTTAATTAGACACATGCTATGAAACGACTACATGTGATATTAAAACTATATTCATTATTTTAGCCATTGATGATGAATGTATTTGGATAACTGCATTGAACTTGATTGATCTGTCAATGAGGAATAAAGTTTGTACATTCATTTGTAATGGTCAACCTCTTCTTCTCTTAAGTGTAATTATATACAAAACAACAATGTTTTTATAATATTTAGTGTTTGTCTGCAGCTGAGGAAGACAGGAAGTTGAAATGAGCATCACAAAGCTATATTTGACCTATTCACTAACATGTTTTGTCAGCATAAGCAACTTTGTGACCTGCTAGAGTACTATAGCTTTATTGATCTACTGAATCATTGTAGTTTTGGGGGTTGTCTTTACAGTAAATATAATGCTTTTGTGTAATTCATGGCATTCAAAACATATTGTCACATTTACCCACGCGGTTGGATTTTAACATTGAGGAGGCAACAGCAGTTCTTTACTATTCTTGCCCAGTGAGGCTTTTATTTGCTAGTGGAGATATAGTCGGCGAACTGTACAATTATTTACCAGCAAAATAACAAACCGGACGTGAACACTGTGTAGGCCTCAAACTGAGTAAACTAGTGCTCTCAAAGAAAAAACCCAGGCTCAATCATGCCTGAAAACCCAGCAGCATGCCAACCCGTTCCCTGTCCTCTCTCAAACAAGGTAATGCCAGGGTTTAAATACCACTACCCATAATGCAACAGACAATAAATAAATACATGATCAATTAACATTTCACAGACATTAAATATAATCTAACCGTCTTCACATTATAAATATGCATGTATTTACCTATAAACATTGCAATAAAGGTGCTTACCTGTCACGATCGTCTACGAGAGAGGACCAATGCGCAGCGTTGAATGCGAACATCTTTTTATTAACCAGATCACACGATCAAAACAACGAACGAAACGTGAAGTCCTTCTAAACACACAAAACAAAAGGAACAAGAAACCACAACACCAAGTGAAAGACCGACAGTTAAATATGGCTCCCAATCAGAGACAACCAGCAAACAGCTGACACTCGTTGCCTCTGATTGGGAGTCACTTAGGCCAACATAGAAAACAACAACCTAGAACACCCAACATAGAAACAACCCACACAGAACGAACACACCCTGGCTCAACATACAGAGTCCCGGAGCCAGAGCGTGACAGTACCCCCCCCTAAAGGCGCGGACTGCGACCGCGCCTCAAAAAGAGCCAAAACAGGGGAGGGCTGGGTGGGCATACCTCCTCGGCGGCGGTTCCGGCTCCGGGCTTGACCACCACTTCCTCTCCAACCCCCCAAAGTACCCCTGGTCCTGTCTAGCCCCGCTGGCCGGAGCCGGACTGACGACACACACCCCTGGCTTAGTGCGTGGAACAGGAACGGACCGGACCGGGCTGACGATACACACCCCTGGCTTGGTGCGTGGAGTAGCAACTGGCCGGACCGGGCTGACGATACACACCCCTGGCTTGGTGCGGGGAGCAGGAACAGGCCGGACCGGGCTGGCGACGCGCACCACAGACTTGGTGCGGAGAGCAGGAACGGGCCGGACAGGACTGACGAAATGCACCACAGACTTGGTGCGGGGAGCAGGAATGGGCCGGACTGGGCTGGCGACTCGCACCACCGACTTGGTGCGGAGAGCAGGAACGGGCCGGACAGGGCTGGTGACGCACACCGTAGGCTTGGTGCGTGGAGCAGGAACAGGCCGGGCTGGGCTGGCGACGCACACCGTAGGCTTGGTGCGTGGAGCAGGAACAGGCCGGGCTGGGCTGACGACGCGCACCACTGACTTGGTGGGAGTGGCAGGAACAGGCCGGGCCGGGCTGGCGACGCGCACCACAGGCTCAATGCGAGGAACAGGAACAGACCGGACCGCACTGGGGACACACACCCCTGGCCCTACGCGGGGATCAGGAACGGGCCGGACCGGACTGGTAACACACCCCAGTACCTCTCGCCGTGCCTCCACACTTTCCTTCCCCTTAGTGACCAGTGGCCCCCTTAACCTGGCGGCCTCCTCTGCCAACCTTCTGCACCACTCTATCCCGTACTCCTGCTGCCCCGACGTCGTGAGCCCCCCCCTAAAAATTTTCTGGGGTTCTCTCCTCCCCGTGGACCAGGCCTCCATCATTCTCGCCCAATTCTCGCTCCTCTGTTTCCAACTCTCGCCATTCAGCTCCTGGACATGCTGCTTGGTCTGGTTTAGGTGGTTTCTTCTGTCACGATCGTCTACGAGAGAGGACCAATGCGCAGCGTTGAATGCGAACATCTTTTTATTAACCAGATCACACGATCAAAACAACGAACGAAACGTGAAGTCCTTCTAAACACACAAAACAAAAGGAACAAGAAACCACAACACCAAGTGAAAGACCGACAGTTAAATATGGCTCCCAATCAGAGACAACCAGCAAACAGCTGACACTCGTTGCCTCTGATTGGGAGTCACTTAGGCCAACATAGAAAACAACAACCTAGAACACCCAACATAGAAACAACCCACACAGAACGAACACACCCTGGCTCAACATACAGAGTCCCGGAGCCAGAGCGTGACATTACCATGCTTAATGCATAAAAATAACATTGGTATATAATCATAACTACAGAAATAGAATATATCAATGTGCTTCTTTTAAAAGGTTTACATTCTCAATGTAATTATTCATAATTAGGTTTTAGATTAGGTGACTGAGGACATAAGGACATGTATATGTATATTTATCTACTCAAAACATGTCACTACACCTCTACACCACCATTGGGACAAGACAATTTTCCAGCCACCAGTATTCTCTACAATGCATATGTAATGTATTGAAATACTTAGACACTAAAAACACCCCCCTTTATTTGCAGGATTCTACATGCAGGACTTAGTCTGTAGTGGGTTGTCTGGTTGTGGGTAGGGAAACAGCTAATTATAGGCTAGCTAGTAGCTTCGTTAAGTTTTGGTTGCAGCGCTCTGAATAATTATAGGTAGCCTCATTTTTCACCCCCTCCCTGCTCTCTCGCTACAGAGTGTGTGTCTGTGTGTGTGTGTGTGTCTGTGTCTGTGTGTGTGTGTGTCTGTGTGTGTGTGTGTGTGTGTGTCTCTGTGTGTGTGTGTGTGTGTGTGTGTCTGTGTGTGTGTATGTTGCTCTATGAATGGGCATTTACTCTTATTCATGGCAGATTGAAATGAGCTACTGTCATGTAGGAAATGTAACATCAGCTCTGAATATAGAATACGCACTTAGTTTGATTTAGTTAGCGTTTCTGAAACTCTCCCACAGAGAGAAGTGGCAGCTTGGCTTACTGTAGGTTACGCTCATTGCTTAGTGTCACATTCTACAGAAATGTAGCCTATAGTTCTAATTATTGAAGTTCATGCTATGAAGCCTGTTCAATTTCTGATAGCCTAGTGGTCCTCATCCTGTCCAGCTGATCTGTGTGTGTTGATAGACACAAATGATGTGTAGGCCTACGACAGATATGGTTGTTGAGAGGAGAGTTGGCTAGAGACGGCACACTCAACAGTTTTGGAGAGAAAAGAAAGAAGGGATACTGGTCTGTAGTTGTTGACATCGGAGGGATCGAGTGTAGGTTTTTTGAGGAGGGGTGCAACTCTCGCTCTCTTGAAGACTGAAGGGACATGGCCAGCGGTCAAGGATGAGTTGATGAGCGAGGTGAGGTAAGGGAGAAGGTCTCCGGAAAGAAGAGAGGATGGGATAGGGTCAAGCAGGCAGGTTGTTGGGCGGGCGGCCGTCACAAGTTGCAAGATTTCATCTGGAGAGAGAGGGGAGAAAGAAGTCAAAGCATAGGGTAGGGCAGTGTGAGCAGGACCAGCGGTGTCATTTGACTTAATAAATGAGGATCGGATGTCATCAACCTTCTTTTCAAAATGGTTGACGAAGTCATCCACAGAGAGGGAGGAGGGAGGGGGAGGAGGAGGAGGATTCAGCAGGGAGGAGAAAGTGGCAAAGAGCATCGTAGGGTTAGAGGCAGAGGCTTGAAATTTAGAGTGGTAGAAAGTGGCTTTTGCAGCAGAAACAGAGGAAGATAATGTAGAGAGGAGGGAGTGAAAAGATGACAGGTCCGCAGGGAGTCTAGTTTTCCTCCATTTCCGCTCGGCTGCCCGGAGCCCTGTTCTGTGAGCTCGCAATGAGTCGTCAAGCCACGGAGCAGGAGGGGAGGACCGAGCCGGCCGGGAAAGGGAGGAGAAGAGGGTTGAGGAGGCAGAATCAGGAGATCGGAGGGAGAAGGATTTAGCAGAGGGAAGAGATGATAGGATGGAAGAGGAGAGAGTAGCGGGAGAGAGAGAGCGAAGGTTGTGACGGCACATTACCATCTGAGTAGGGGCAGAGTGAGTAGTGTTGGAGGAGAGCGAGAGAGAAAAGGATACAAGTAGTGGTCAGAGACTTGGAGGGGAGTTGCAGTGAGATTAGTAGAAGAACAGCATCTAGTAAAGATGAGGTCAAGCGTATTGCCTGCCTTGTGATTAGGGGGGGACAGTGAGAGGGTGAGGTCAAAAGAGGAAAGGAGTGGAAAGAAGGAGGCAGAGAGAAATGAGTCAAAGGCAGACGTAGGGAGGTTAAAGTCACCCAGAACTGTGAGGGGTGAGCCATCCTCAGGAAAGGAATTTATCAAGGCGTCAAGCTCATTGATGAACTCTCCAAGGGAACCTGGAGGGCGATAAATGATAAGGATGTTAAGCTTGAATGGGCTAGTGACTGTGACAGCACGTAATTCAAATGAGGAGATAGACAGATGGGTCAGGGGGAAAAGAGAGAATGTCCACTTGGGAGAGATGAGGATTCCTGTGCCACCGCCGCGCTGACCAGATGGATGCTCTCGGGTATGTGAGAACACATGATCAGACGAGGAAAGAGCAGTAGGAGTAGCAGTGTTTTCTGTGGTAATCCATGTTTCTGTCAGCGCCAAGAAGTCGAGGGACTGGAGGGTAGCATAGGCTGAGATGAACTCTACCTTGTTGGCCGCAGAACCGCAGTTCCAGAGGCTGCAGGAGACCTGGAACTCCACGTGGGTCGTGCGTGCAGGGACCACCAAATTAGAGTAAATTGGAGTGAAGCGTTTGTATGGCCTGTGCAGAGAGGAGAGAACAGGGATAGACAGACACATAGTTGACAGGCTACAGAAAAGGCTACAATAATGCAAAGGAGATCGGAATGAAATTAACTAAACATCTGGGAAAGCGAGAGAGCGGGGCCTCCCTCACTTACGTTTCACTGAAACTCTCAAATATAACTCTCCCAACTTCCACTTATGAAATTATAATTGTTGTAAACTACAGCGGTTCAATGTTTTCTAGGAATAGATTCTAACTTAGTTTATTCAGCTAGCTAACTTGGTACAGTATTCTTCCGTGAAAACCGCCCAGGGCACCGTATCCTATGACGCCATAGCTAACTAGCATGCTAGCTTCCAATAACACGGTTTAGCACCAATACTCGGTTACAACAAACTACCAATAGTGTGTTAACACGCTAAACAGATCATTCATGTCCGTGTCTAACGTCCATGTCGAACGTCATTTCAACAGCACTTGGACCATTATTTTAACAGCACTAGGACCATCATTTCAACAGCACTAGGACCATCATTTCAACAGCACTAGGACCATCATTTCAACAGCACTAGGACCAATCTACCTTGTTTTATTAGGGATCTAAAGCAATACTATTTGTGCCCCCCCCATGAATTTAAAATGCCCCCTCAGCATGTCATTCTGGATCCGGGCCTGAGTGGATGCCCCACAGCCTGTAGAGATTCAGAAGGTAGTTCTCCAGTTCTCAATCCATGGTGGGGCACAACTAGTATTGCTTTAGAACCCTGATAAAACAAGGTAGATTGGTCCTACTGATGTTGAAATGATGGTCCTGATACACTGATTGTAAAGAAGGTGGATGTTGTGGCATTTATTGCGCAGGTGATTCATTGTATTGCCCTAACGAACAAGAAGTCTAAGAAACTGGATATAATTGTATGTGCGGCTGAAAGGTTTTTGGGTCTTCAGGAATTAACAACAGTTGAAGATGAGGGAGGACGTTTATTTAATGAGCATGGCCTTATTTCTATTACAGCTTATTGGATGACTGTCATTCATATTCCGTTCACCAGCTCAATGTAACATCAATAGGTTTAGGCTACTACATGATACTCAACATTTCCCTGTACCCATCATGAGGTTGCTACAAGCCTATGAATGGTTTTTAGGTGACAGACAGTGGCACATTCAATACCGCCTTACACACTCTTTTAATAATTTAATTTAATTTATTTAATATTGCATTTAATATGCCATTTAGCAGACGCTTTTATCCAAAGCGACTTACAGTCATGCGTACATACATTTTTACATATGGGTGGTCCCGGGGATCGAACCCACTACCCTGGCGTTACAAGCGCCATGCTCTACCAATTGAGCTACAGAGGACCCCTCTTGCCTGCATCTAGCTTATCTATGGTGTAATCATTTGTCCAACAGTTGCAAACAAGTTTCTATTGGACAAAATCAGGTATGTTTATCCCTGTTTCATTCCGTTTGCTTCCGTTTAAGAAACGGTTTTCAACAAATTGGCGGAATGAATACACCCTGATCACACGTGAACACTTTCATAGCCAAACAGTTTGTTGTATTCCTTCTTGCATCTAAACGCTCTCCTCCTCTCACAAATTTTCCTTCATTTGTGAACAACACAAAAACCTTTCCAAGCCAAACCATCATATCATAACCGCTACACACAGCCTACATCGTTGTCACCATATTAGCTAAAGTAATGTCATAGTCAACACAGCTAATAGAACTAACAAGTTAGTAAACCTGCTACAATCATGCAGTACAGTGTACAGTCAGTAAGCAGTTTAGCAGTTACACCGGCGGGCCCCGGTGGCAATACATTTGTAAAACCAAAAGATTACCTTGACTTGGAACAGTTCCAGTGTTGGATAGTCATAGCCAGCTAGCTAACATAGCATCCCTCTGTTTGAGCTGGGTATTTGAGTAGGCAAAACTAACCATTTGCATTTGCTAGCTAAGTAAGTGAAACTGAAAAAAATGACAAAATATCTCTCTCTTGCTCCTCCTTCATTTTTGAAGAAATTCATTTGTTAAAAACTGTTCAACTATTGTCTTTCTCTCTCTTTGAGTCAACTACTCAATACATTTTCTGCACTGCAGTGCTAGCTAGCTGTAGCTTATGCTTTCAGTACGAGATTCATTCTCTGATCCTTTGATTTGGTGGACAACATGTCAGTTCATGCTGCAAAAGGTTAGAGGATGTCCTGCAGAAGTTGTCATAATTACTGTGTAAGTCTATGGAAGGGGGTGAGAACCATGAGCCTCCTAGGTTTTGTATTGAAGTCAATGTACCCAGAGGTGGACGGAAGCTAGCTGTCATTGCAAAACAGTGTGTTTTAATCAATTATTTGGTGAAATATTAATGTATATATTTTTTTATAGTTTTATCTAAAAATGATAACTTTTTAAATGTTTCACTATTTATATTTTTGTATGAAATTCACAGAGTATGGTCCTCCCCTTCCTCCTCTAAGGAGTTTCCACTGATTGCAGGGAATACTGACTGGAGATGTTCCGCCCTCCAAGGCCCCTGAACCTGTGTAGGGATGTGATCTGGATTGGACTGTGACTTTTTTAAATGTATTTTTATTTTGTGGGATGTAGTTTGTTCCCATTTTCCGCAATGGACATTTATTTTTTCTCTGGTTTACTAACCGAACAGTAGGTTGAGGCATACACATTACGAGAACGTCATTATACTAGATAAGAAGAAGAAGAAGAGGCAGTTAGTCCATCAGTCCAATAGATGTCGGTGTTGCACTGTGGTAGTGGGGGAACAGGAAGTTCCGGGTTGGCGCGACCCATTATTCAGAATAAAGAATGCGCCAGACCTGTGTTGTCAAGACGACAACTTTGTGTCCGTTTCAAATGTATTACTAGAGGTATGTAATAGCACGTTTAAACTTTCTAATATCGAAAGAACATGTCATAACATGCTAGTTAACAAATACGTCAAGGTATTCTCCCATTTGGTTATTATGTGTTCTTTTTGTGTCAAACCGAGTGAGTGAAAGAACGTGATAAAAACTATTTTACAAGTCACATAGCTAGAGATTTGCGATTTGTCTGAATGAATGTACATAATTTCGTCAATGTAATTTAATAAAGAATCAATTTGAGATTTCTGTGTTCGTTTTACATGTTATTGGTTTTGTGTAAAAGTGTATAATCTTACGAGCTGTTACAATGGCGTCGTCCATTTTGATGTTCGTTTAAAGTCCACATAGAAGATAATGGCCCCTATCAGATATTTATGTAGTTGGTGCAGTATATTATTTTACTGTAGTAAATATACATTGGGTGGTCGGGGTTGTCCGAGCCCTGAATGCTGATTGGCTGAAAGCCGTGGTATATCAGACATACACCACATGTATGACTAAATATATATATATATTTTTTTACTGTTCTACATATGTTGGTAACCAGTTTATAATAGCAATTAGGCGACTCAGGCATTGCATCGTGCCTAACAGCCCTTAGCCGTGGTATATTGACCATATAACACACCTCCTCTGGCCTTATTGCATAAATATTCATGAGTTCTGACTTGGAAAAGTATTTATTAGCTTACAATTTATGCTCCCCTCATATAACCACGAAGACGGCCGGAAAGGCCCTAAAGCAAGATCGTAAACGGTGAGCCTACTGTAGCCTACAGTCCATGGTAAACTGGTGCGCACCAAGTTGTACTATACGTTTTAGTATTTGATTTGGAGAACCTCAAACCCAACTTTTAGAACAATATTACAGTATTATAAAAATGGATTTATGAGTTTGTAATTTGTGAATGTTTTCTGGGGGTGCTCAAGTTAATATTATATGCATTTCAAGCATTGAGAAATAGCTGCTATGTGCCCTTTAACGGACTTCAGTGCCGGCAGTGCAGTAGCTGTCAAAATCCCTTCTCCGTATGTAGGGTTTTCAGCCATTACATTTGTCCACATTTGGCTCTGTGTAAACTACAATTCCGATGCTCTGTTTTAACATTGAGAAACGTCAATAATTATCAATTTCACAACTGTATGCTAATATGCCCCTTATCTTTCATGTCAGCGAGAACTCATCTTTAAAATAAAGATACACTCACTGTAGGAGTTTTACACGGATCCATACACTGTGTGCCTCCAGTTGACAAACTACACTTCCTCCCCAGTTAGCTTACACACAGGTGTTGGGAGCACGCTAGATAGCTAATTAGCACAGGGCCTATGGCTTCCGTCTGTCTTCCGTAGACAAGTGCTGTAACATGGAGATAGGACCATGTGGGAACACTAACCCTAGGAAGGTGTGTAGTAATTTAACCTTTTTGTTTTTTGAAAATTATATTTAGCTGATATGAAAGTTTCCAAAAACGTACCGCAAGCGATGCGTGTTAATGTTGAGGCTCTTAACAAAACTCCCCCGGTCAGAAGATACTATCGTCAAGAGGCACTAAAGCAGTTAGCGTCTATGAATGGGGTAGCAGTGCAGGTGCATGAGAGAGAGACAATTTCACGGTTGCACTACTGTTTTGAAGTTGAATGTAATGAATGGGTATTTTCCAGTTAAGCATAGGAAGCATAGTTAATTACATCATGACAAGCTAACAATGTATGGTTAAATAGTTAATCACAACATGAGAAGAAGAGGCCTGAAACAGAGCAAGAAAATAGCTCAGGGAACTATGAAACCATATGATGAAGATTTTTCAGTGGACTATGGGATGGACATGGTTAATCAACAAACACGGAGCCAGGGTTAAACATTGATACATCTCTGTTGCTAGGCAAGAACGTAATTGGTTTCTCTCATTGGGTTTAGGCCTCCCGAGTGGCGCAGTGGTCTAAGGCACTGCATCACAGTGCTAGCTGTGCCTCTAGAGATCCTGGTTCGAATCTAGGCTCTGTCGTAGCCGGCCGCGACCGGGAGACCCATGGGGCGGCGCACAATTGGCCCAGCGTCGTCCAGGGTAGGGGAGGGAATGGCCGGCAGGGATGTAGCTCAGTTGGTAGAGCATGGTGTATTGCAACATCAGGGTTGTGGGTTCGATTCCCACGGGGGTATGAAAACTAAAAAAAAATATGTATGCACTCACTAACTGTAAGTCGCTCTGGATAAGAGTTTCTGCTAAATGACTGAAATGTAAAAGTAAAAAGGCTTTGAAGTACTACTGAAGTCGTTTTGGGGGATTTGTACTTTACTATTTATATGTTCTGGCAACTTTTACTCCACTACATTCCTAAAGAAAAGTTTTACTTTTTTCTCCCATACATTTTCCCTGACACCCAAAAGTACTCGTTACATTTATAATGCTCAGGCAGGACAGCAATATGGTCCAATTCACTCACCTATCGATATCACGCATTGTCACCCCTACTGCCCCTGATCTGGCGGACTCACTAAACACATATACTGCGTTTGTAAATGACGTCTGAGTGTTGGAGTGTGTCCCTGTGTCACGAGTTGCTAAGCCAGAACCCAGAAGCAGACCAGGACAAGGTAAGTTGAAACGAAGGTGAGTGTTTATTACAAATTCAAGAGTGATGCTGAATAATCCAGGGAACAGAGCGGGCGGCGTTGATTAGTTGTTGGGGGTGCAGTGGTTGATCCCATCCTGGGTCGGCAGCCGCCGACCACCAGGCAGAGGTTGGATGAAGGTTCCGGACGGGTGACTGCAGATGGAACAAAACGGGGGTAAGTAAGCAACAAACCAACAAGGTGCAAAAACAACAAAACTAACGCTAGGCTCTAAGACTGATACTCTGGTAAACCTACTGTTCATGGCTAACGATCCGGCAGGGAATGGATGTTAGGCCAGAGCCTAAGAAGGGTGATGATCAGGACCAGGTGTGCAGATTGCTGATGGGATGCAGGTGCGGAAATCAAGAGAGCTCCCCGGAGCGTTCCCGAACCCTCGGGAAACTGGAGATCACGAACAGAAAAACTAGTCACCAGACAGGACCCGACTCAGACTTCCGGGATCGTTACAGTACCCCCCCCTCCGATCGAACGCCACCGGGCGGACTCCCGGAGCGCCAGGATGGAGGCGGTAGAAGTCACTGATGAGGTCAGCATCTAGGACCTGTCGCCGCGGAATCCAACTCCTCTCTTCAGGACCATACCCCTCCCAGTCCACGAGATACTGGAAACCCCGGCCCCGCCGTCTGGAATCCATGATGCGACGCACCGTGTAGGCAGGACCACCTCCGATCATCCGAGGAGGAGGAGGAGGAGGCGGAGGAGGCAACAGAGGACTGAGGAAAACAGGCTTGAGGCAGGAGACATGAAAGGTGGGATGGACTCTGAGCGTCCTCGGGAGTTTGAGTCGAACTGCCACCGGATTGATCACCTTCTCCACCACAAACGGACCAATGAACTTCGGTAACAACTTCCTAGACTCAGTCCGTAACGGAAGATCCCGTGTGGCCAACCAGACCCTATCTCCGATGGAATAGGTGGGAGCGGGGATCCGGCGACGATTCGCCTGGAGCTGATACCGGTCCGAAACTCTAAGGAGTGCCTTTCTGGCCCGATGCCAGGTCCGGTGGCAACGACGAATATGGGCCTGAACAGAAGGCACTGAGAGCTCCTTCTCCTGAGAAGGGAACAGGGGAGGTTGGTAGCCATACAGGCACTGGAAGGGAGACATCCCAGTGGCAGATGTAGGGAGAGTATTGTGGGCATACTCAACCCAAGGCAACTGAGAGACCCAGGAGGTGGGGTTGGAAGAGACCAGGCAGCGTAGCGTGGATTCCATCTTCTGGTTGGCTCTCTCCGCCTGACCATTGGATTGGGGGTGAAAACCAGATGTGAGACTGACTGTAGCTCCAATGGCCAAACAGAAGGACTTCCAGACAGCAGAGGTAAACTGAGGGCCACGGTCGGAAACGATATCACTGGGCAAACCGTGGACCCTGAAAACCTCCCTAACCAGGATCTCGGACGTCTCCGAGGCAGAGGGAAGCTTGGCAATTGGCACAAAGTGGGCGAACTTGCTGAATCTGTCCACGATAGTCAGAACGACCGTGTTCCCCTCAGAAGCGGGCAACCCAGTGACGAAGTCCAGGGCCAGATGCGACCATGGTCGCCGGGGAATAGGAAGGGGGTGAAGTAGTCCAGAGCTGGGCCGATTGGTACTCTTATTCTGCGCACACACTGGACAGGCAGCAACAAAACCCCGAGTATCCTCGGCCATGGCAGGCCATTTGAGGACAGCAGGACGAACCGACTCAGGCACAAACAACCGACCGGGTGGACCGTTACCGGGGCCGGGCTGAGTCCGAAGGGCCGCCAGCACCTCCTCCTCAATCTTCCACATAACTGCTCCCACGACGCAGTTCCAGGGGAGAATTGTCTCGGTCTTGGACCCACTCTCCTCCGTCTTGGAGAACATCCGGGACAAGGCGTCCGCCTTGCCGTTCTTAGATCCAGGTCGGAACGTCAGGGAAAACTTGAATCGTCCGAAAAACAACGCCCACCTGGCCTGACGGGAGTTGAGACGTTTAGCCGATTGCACGTAAGCAAGATTCTTGTGGTCAGTCCAGACAATAAACGGTTGCTCCGCCCCCTCCAACCAGTGGCGCCACTCCTCCAAGGCAAGTTTCACCGCGAGAAGCTCCCGGTTACCCACATCGTAATTCCTCTCCGCAGGCGAAAGGCGACGAGAGTAGTAGGCGCAGGGATGGAGTTTACTGTCCGTGGAGCATCGCTGCGACAGGATGGCGCCAACTCCCACATCAGACGCGTCCACTTCAACGACGAACTGACGGGCCGTGTCCGGTTGAGAGAGAATCGGTGCGTTGGTGAATCGCCTCTTCAAATCCAGAAACGCTCGATCCGCCTCCGGATTCCACTTGAAGGTCCTGATACTGGAAGTCAAGGCAGTTAACGGAGCGGCCACACGGCTGTAATCCCGGATGAATCTGCGGTAGAAATTCGCAAACCCCAAAAATCTCTGGAGCTGCAATCTCGTACCGGGCTGGGCCCATTCCAGAACCGCTCTAACCTTTTCCTGGTCCATCCTAATCTCTCCCCTGGAGATGATGTACCCGAGAAAGGATGTCGTGTGGGCGTGAAACTCGCACTTCTCGGCCTTCACGAACAGGCGATTCTCCAACAATCGCTGCAGAACCTGCCGGACATGCTGGACGTGGTCGGAAGGTTCCTTCGAGAAGATCAGAATGTCATCCAGGTAAACAAACACAAAGAGACCGATCATATCTCTCAGGACGTCGTTCACCATACTCTGGAATACCGCTGGAGCATTGGTCAGTCCAAACGGCATCACCTGATACTCGAAGTGACCCATCGGTGTATTGAAACCCGTCAACCACTCGTCCCCCTCTCTGATCCGGACCATGTGATACGCATTGCGTAGGTCTAGCTTGGTGAACACCGTAGCACCCTGTAAGGAGTCGAAGGCAGAACTCATCAAGGGCAGGGGATACTTGTTCTTGACCGTGATGTCATTCAACCCCCGATAATCAATACACGGTCGAAGAGAGCCATCCTTCTTACCCACAAAGAAGAATCCTGCCCCCAGGGGTGATGACGAGGGACGAACGAGACCAGCAGCTAGGGACTCCTTGATGTAGGTCTCCAAAGCCTCACGTTCAGGTCGGGAGATACTGTATAACCTTCCCTTGGGGTAGACAGCTCCAGGGAACAGGTTGATGGCACAATCATATGGTCGGTGGGGAGGGAGTGACAGAGCCTTCTGCTTACTGAAAACTTCCCCCAAATCGTGATATGTCTCGGGAACCAGGGACAAATCTGGGGGTTTAGCCTCAATCACCTGACTGGGAACCGAATGGGGACAGGCAGTCTTGAGACAGTTAGCATGACAATCAAGGCTCCAACTCGTTACCTTGCCCGTCACCCAATCGAACGTGGGATTGTGTTCCTTCAGCCAGGGGTATCCAAGGACCAGAGGAACATGGGAAGACGGCAGAATGAAGAATGAAATCATCTCAGAATGATTCCCCCGACAACAGCATCTTAACCGGTTCAGTCCTCATCGTGATACGTGCCAGACTACTGCCGTCCAGAGTGGTAGCTTCAATGGCTTCCGGCAATTGCTCCTTGGAAAGCCCCAGCTGTTCCACCAACTCGGCATCTAGAAAGCTTCCATCGGCACCTGAATCGATAAAAGCGTTAATCGCTAAGCTCTGATTCCTGTTCATAAGGGTAGCCGGGAAACGGGGTCTGACAGAGGTATTGAGAGGTCGAAACTGGCTCGCTAAAAGTCCTCCCAACTTTAGCGAGCCGGGCAGTTTGACGACCGCCGGGAACAAGTGGAGATGTAATGTCCCGAGCTACCACAGTAGAGGCAGCAGTTGGTCTTACGTCTATGTTGACGCTCCTCCTTGGTTAACCCGTGCCGCCCCACTTGCATGGGTTCAGAATCGGGAGAGAGGACCTCTCCACTAATCCTTTGTGGTGGAGAATGATCGACGTGTTCTGGTCCACCACCCGACCCGACTGGGAACTGAGAAGCTGATCGATTGGACGGACCCCATTGCTTCTCCCTCCTTCGCTCTCGGACTCGATTATCCACCCGAATAGACAAGGCTACCAAGCCGTCCAGGTCACTAGGCTCCGGATAGGAGATCAACTCATCCTTGAGCTGCTCCGACAGACCCTGGTAAAAGGCCGCTTGCAGAGACTCCTCATTCCACCCACTCTCCACAGCCAACGTCTTGAACTCGATCACGAAGTCGGCCACGCTGCGAGTTCCTTGGTGAAGCGAAAACAGGCGCCTAGCTGCGTCCCTCCCTCGGACGGAATGGTCGAAGAGCTTCCTCATCTCGGCCGTGAACCCCTGGTATGAAGCCATGCAGGGGTCTTGTCGTTCCCAAACGGCTGAAGCCCACTCCAGCGCTCGACCACGCAGCAACTCAATCACAAAGGCTATCCTAGCCTTGTCTGTGGCATAAGAGTAGGGCTGTAGATCGAACACTAATCCACACTGCATAAGGAAGGAACGGCATCTTCCCAGCTCCCCCTCATATTTATCCGGCGTCGGAACCTTGGGCTCACGGAAGGACACAGCTCCAGAAGCGGCAGGCGAGATGGGTGAAACCGGTAGTGGATCCTCCACCGGAAACTTGCGTTGGTTCTGGACCTCCGTCAGACCGGTAGAAAGGTTCCGAACTGACAACGCGATCTCCTGTAGTACCGTGCTATGATGGCCCAACATCTTCTCCTGATGGGTAATGGCATGGCGAACAGAGTCCAGGTCCGCTGGGTTCATTACTGGCCGGATCGTTCTGTCACGAGTTGCTAAGCCAGAACCCAGAAGCAGACCAGGACAAGGTAAGTTGAAACGAAGGTGAGTGTTTATTACAAATTCAAGAGTGATGCTGAATAATCCAGGGAACAGAGCGGGCGGCGTTGATTAGTTGTTGGGGGTGCAGTGGTTGATCCCATCCTGGGTCGGCAGCCGCCGACCACCAGGCAGAGGTTGGATGAAGGTTCCGGACGGGTGACTGCAGATGGAACAAAACGGGGGTAAGTAAGCAACAAACCAACAAGGTGCAAAAACAACAAAACTAACGCTAGGCTCTAAGACTGATACTCTGGTAAACCTACTGTTCATGGCTAACGATCCGGCAGGGAATGGATGTTAGGCCAGAGCCTAAGAAGGGTGATGATCAGGACCAGGTGTGCAGATTGCTGATGGGATGCAGGTGCGGAAATCAAGAGAGCTCCCCGGAGCGTTCCCGAACCCTCGGGAAACTGGAGATCACGAACAGAAAAACTAGTCACCAGACAGGACCCGACTCAGACTGCCGGGATCGTTACACCCTGGCCGTCCGTAAATATTTGTTTTGTTGTTGAGTGAAAGAATACAGTGAAGATAAGGTTAATAGCTCATAGTGCTGCCTAAAACAAAACTTTAACATTGTACTAAATGGTTCTTGAGTCATTTATTCATTTCTGTGAATTTAGGAAATCTTCTATAGGTTAAGTGCACTTCCGTTGTGTGCACTTGTCTAATGTGAATTAATGTTTTGTTGTCAATGCTTAGCTACCTGATCTGTTGAAATTAGGTAATTGAACAAGAATAAATATAATATATTTTTGAGGATAAAGAAAGTTCCAGAACTGTCAAGACTGTTAATCATAGTTAACCACTCTATCTCATACAAGGATGGAAAACCTGACAAACTAAGTATGGTGCAAAGGAAGAGGCCTCCAACAAAGCCAGGAAATGACTCCGTTATTTGATTATGCCTATGGAGGAAATGGCCAATTAAATAATTAAAATGGAAACAGAGTCAGGAAATTGACCTGTTATTGGATTGAAGGGTTAAAACAGAGCCAGGAAATGGCTGTTATTTTTTACATAATAAGGTTTGGTTTCGCCACTATTGTCTCCTAAAACTGAATGAATGGAATGAGGAGAAGCCAGATTGCGCCACTATTAAAGAATAAGGAAGTGAGCGGGGCGGTCAAGATGTTAAGATTGGAAACAATGGTGGAGTAAACTAATGAGGGAGGGATTCAGCTAAAAAGGCGCATCCTATAAGCTGACAACTGAGGGTTGGAGAGTCGGTTGCTCTGCAGACCAGCTCGGCTCTATTGCTTGTGTAAAAAAGTCTATCTTGATTCTACAAAAACTCTGGAAGTTCTTTGTTTTTACTGAAGATAAGGACAATTCTCCACAACATTGTCCATTTCTCTTTATTGCTACAGGCCGAATAGGATTAAGTCTGAGGCCGGTAACATCAACAGTGAGGACAAACCCAGCCTGCCTCTCTCCTTCCACACTGAGTCCAAACCTACAGTCACTGGGTCCTGATTGTGACAGTGGAGCCCGGTTTACTGCAGGATCCAGAGATGGCATCAGTGAAGCTGGAAGACTGCAGTCAAACACTGGAGCTGAATGTCAACATTAAAGATGAAGAAGAGGAGGAGAAGATTGGGAAATCTGTTTCTCAAGGTAAGAGCAGGTTCGTTCCAACTTCCCACTGTGCATGAAAGGTTGCAGTAGAACTGTTTCATGATGAACTGTTTCAATGGGAAGGTAGATGTTATTTCATGGTACTGAGACTTGCATGGATGACACCAGTATAGTCTGTTTTGTAATGGGTGGCCAGTAATAAACTGGCCTTGAACATCTAAAACTAAGAGCACTGTATTTGGTACAAATCATTTCCTAAGTTCTAGACCTCAGCTGAATCTGGTAATGAATGGTGTGGTTGTTGAACAAGTTGAGGAGACTAAATTACTTGGCATTACCTTAGATTGTAAACTGTCATGGTCAAAACATATAGATTCAATGGTTGTAAAGATGGGGAGAGGTCTGTCCGTAATAGATGCTCTGCTTTTTTGACACCACACTCCAAAAAGCAAGTTCTGCAGGCTCTAGATTTGTCTTATCTTGATTATTGTCCAGTCGTGTGGTCGAGTGCTGTAAGGAAAGACCTAGTTAAGTTAATAAGTATATAGGTTAAAGGTTAAGAACTTTTGTGAAAGAACAGTTTGAAAGATGTGGCATACAGAAGCAAACCGGATGGACATCATGAAAATGATCAGAGAGGTTGAGGAGTAAAAAAACGTAGGCTACGTTGCCTTTTAAAATGTTTTTATGTAATGTTTCATGTTTTGTGTGGACCCCAGGAAGAGTAGCTGCTGCTTTTGCGACAGCTTATGGGGATCCTAATACAATACCAAATTACCCAAATACCAGTATTGCCAGCATGTGTTTTATTAACTGGGCTATCTGGAGTGCTCAGAGAGTAGACTAAATAAGTGAAGTAGAAAAACTGCCAGTAATTAGAACTGGCGCAGTGGTCTAAGGCACTGCACCGCAGTGCTAACTGTGCCACTAGAGATCCTGGTTCGAATCCAGGCTCTGTCGCAGCCGGCCGTGACCGGGAGACTCATGGGCGGTGCACAATTGGCCCAGCGACGTCCAGGGTAGGGGAGGGAATGGCCAGCAGGGATGTAGCTCAGTTGATAGAGCATGGCGTTTGCAACGCCAGGGTTGTGGGTTCGTTTCCCACCGGGGGCCAGTATAAAAAATTCAATTAAAATAATAATAATAATGTATTCACTAACTGTAAGTCACTCTGGATAAGAGCGTCTGCTAAATGACTAAAATGTAAATGTAAAATGTACTAGGCTTGGGCGGTATACTGTATAGGAGGTTATTTGGAAAAAGCCACTGGATGGGTTTTCAATACAGCTGAATCTGTTTTCTTGAAGTTTTTCTTGATTAATTTGAATATTTGTAGCTACTTTTTAAGTAAATACCTGCAGTCAACTTGTGCAATACGTTACGAGATAAAGAACATTGCGTCACATTATTATGTAGCTTACGGTAGTCCCCAGTCAACGAGAAGAGAGCGGAGCCTTGTGAGTCACTCTCTGTCCTGCAGCATGCGCCAGGGGATCTAATTACAGTATGGAATTCACAAATAAATGTTTGCCAGCTAGATATCTTATAACTATTAAGGTAACAGTTTACAATGTGCTAAATGCTCTGCAGTTGCCCATTTGGTTTGCTAATTTAGTAGTTAGTTAGCTGCCTAGCTAAGTGGTTAGCTTCTTTCCAAAATCAAGCATCCCCTTGCTAACAGCAGAGAATCCCCTCCTGGATCAAGACCCTTGCTGGCTAATATTAGTTTTGTGTGGGCAGCAAACTGTGAGAAGTGTTTGAGTTGCTTGTATTGTTGAGGTCAGAAACTGTACAAAATGTTTGCAATGCACTCGTTAGCATTTAGTTAGCGTTCTCTATGATGATTCCTTAGTACTAGTTAGCATTTTGTTAGCATTCTGCTCAGTGACGTTTTTTGGCCTTTGAATATTAGTACTTTTAAAATAAATACCTGTAGTCAAGTTGTTCGCTAAGTAATAGATAAAGCACATCGCGATCATAATTTCGCCCGTTAGATAATTTTTCATTATGAAGCTTTCTGTTAGGTTCTGAACAAACAGAGTAAAAACTCAAACGGACATCTAGGAAAACCTCAATCCAAGTTCATTCATCCACAGGTTTCAATCAGCTGCAAAGACGAAGCATGATTACACAAGCACATATGTTTATAACCTCCTACTAGGCGGAGTCAACTCCTTACACATCTAGACAGCCAATACATCTCTGTTGCTAGTCAGGTTCTTCTCACTGGTGTAGTCATGGCCCTGCCTGATGCTAGAACCTTCGTGGGCGTGAAAGTGTATGCGTGTGAGATAGGACTGTAGTAGGAGGGTCGTTGTGGTGGGCCCCTCTGGCCCCCCTCCCAGAGGTTTCTACTCACTTCATCTGTTGACATGACCTCGAGCCGGATTCCTTGCTCCTCCCTAGTTCCGCAACTGGCCTGCCTTATCAGGAACTGAAACTAGACTGTTGCCCTTTGCCTCCCTCCTTAAGAACAGAATATTTCTGCACTTCCCCTTGTCTCCCTCAGTAACTTTCCATGCACCAAGTTCCTATCCACCCTTCATTGACCCCAACATATACAGTGCCTTCGGAAAGTATTCAGACTCCTTTACTTTTTCCATATTTTGTTGTGTTACAGCCTTATTCTAAAATTGATTGAATTGTTTTTTCCCCCTCATCAATCTACACACAGTACCCCATAATGACAGCAAAAACAGGTTTTTAGACATTTTAGCTAGATAAGAAAAAATTTAAATATCACATTTACATAAGTATTCAGACCCTTTACTCAGTACTTTGTTGAAGCACCTTTGACAGGGATTACATCATTGAATCTTCTTGGGTATGACGCTACAAGCTTGGCACACCTGTATTTGGGGAGTTTCTCCCATTCTTCTCTGCAGATCCTCTCAAGCTCTGTCAGGTTGGATGGGGCGCGTCGCTGCACAGCTATTTTCAGGTCTCCAGAGATGTTCAATTGGGTTCAAGTCCGGGCTCTGGCTGGGCCACTCAAGGACATTCAGAGACTTGTACCGAAGCCACTCCTGCGATGTCTTGGCTGTGTGCTTAGTGTCGTCCTGTTGGAAGGTGAACCTTTGCCCCAGTCTGAGGTCCCGAGCGCTCGGGAGCAGGTTTTCATCAAGGATCTCTCTCTGTACTATGCTCAGTTAATCTTTGCCTCGATCCTAACTAGTCTACCAGTCCCTGACGCTGAAAAACATCCCCACAGCATGATGCTGCCACAACCATGCTTTACCATAGGGATGGTGCCAGGTTTCCTCCAGACGGGGCGCTTGGCATTCAGGCCAAAGAGTTCAATCTTGGTTTCATCAGACCAGAGAATCTTGTTTCTCATGGTCTGAGAGTGTTTAGGTGCCTTTTGGCAAACTCCAAGCGGGCAGTCATGTGTCTTTTACTGAAGAGTGGCTTCCGTCTGGCCACTCTACCATACAGGCCTGATTGCTGGAGTGCTGCAGAGATTGTTGTCCTTCTGGAAGGTTCTCCCATCTCCAGAGGATCTCTAGAGCTCTGTCAGTGACCATCAGGTTCTTGGCCACCTCCCTGACCAAGGCCCTTCTCCCCCGATTGCTCAGTTTGGGCGGGCGGCCAGCTCTAGGAAGAGTCTTGGTAGTTCCAAACTTCTTCCATTTAAGAATGATGGAGGCCACTGTGTTCTTGGGGACCTTCAATGCTGCAGATGTTTTTTGGTACCCTTTCCCAGATCTGTGCCGTGACACAATCCTGTCTCGGAGCTCTATGGACAACTCCTTCGACCTCATGGCTTGGTTCTCTGACATGCACTGTCAACTGTGGGACCTTATATAAACAGGTGTGTGCCTTTCCAAATCATGTCCTATCAATAGAATTTACCACAGATTGACTCCAATCAAGTTGTAGAAACATCTCAAGGTTGATGAATGGAAACAGGTTGCACCTGAGCTCAATTTCGAGTCTCATAGCAAAGGGTCTGAATACTGTAAATAGGGTAGTTCTGTTTTATTTGTAACATAATAGTAACATTTTCTAATAACCTGTTTTCACCTCGTCATTATGGGGTATGGTGTGTAGATTGCTGAGGATTATAAAAAAAAAAAAATTTTTAGAATAAGGCTGCAACGTAACAAAATGTGGAAAAAGTCAAGGGGGTCTGAATACTTTCTGAATGCACTTGTTAGCATTTGATGTTATTCTTCAATAACACAGACCCCAAAGCAAATCAGGGGGAGAAAAATATATATTAATTAAAAGAGAACCAATCATTGTTATGCTGGAAAGTAGATTGTAGATGTTTATTCTTCCCTGTCCTCAGTGTTTTCCCACTGAACAAAGAGACAGGATGTAGTTTATACCCAAGCCTTGCCTGTGGTTGACCAATTAGAATTCCTTGCAATAACATTGGTCCAATGGCCAAATACCAAGTATCCCATTTCAGGCTCAATGTATAGACCATTTGGACCAATGCTAACTTGCCACATGTAGCTATGAGTCCCGGGCTGGAACCCCTACATAGATTCTAAACAGATGTTGAACTGAAAAACAACTATTTCCATTGATCGTTAATTCCCTGTGTTGTATATTTATCTTGGAATACTCTTACACACTGTATATAGGCTACTGTATCAATCAGTCATTTGTTCATGTCATCACACAGCATGCAAGCCATTGAAATGCAATCAAGCATTTTTGGTTTTAAAATAACAAAGCAACTCTTGATTCATTAGCGTAAACAATAAATAAACCATTCCATTTCGGAAATTGCATTCAGGGATCAATGCAACTGTTTTTAGTCTTAGCTGTAATAAAGGCTTAACAATAAAACGTTCCAACAGACTCTCTGGTACGCTTATCATTTATTTACTATTTAGTGCGCTTCAACCTGTCAGACAAGCTCAGTGCATATGGTGGATTTGATTACCTGAATGTGCGTATATTCTTCAGCTTTTGTATTTGATTTGATTAAAACACACCATTCACCCTCTGAATGGCACACACACACAATCCATGTCTCAATTGTCTCAAGGCTTAAAAGTCCTTCATTAATCTGTCTCCTCCCCTTCATCGACACTGATCTGATGTGGATTTAACAAGTGCCATCCATGAGGGATCATAGCTCTCACCTGGTCATTCTATGTCATGGAAAGAGTTCATAATGTTTTGTACACTCAGTGCATATCACACCAATTGACTTTTTTTCATGCTGTTCACACAGGTGACATTGAGACACCCTCTACATCCAGAGAGCAACAGCTGGAAGATCGCAGAGCTAAGAGGTCTCACCACTGCCCACATTGTGAGGAGATTTTCCCAATTATATCAAAGCTAAAAATACACCTAAAAATACACACAGGAGAGAATCTGTATTCCTGCACTGACTGTGGGAAGAGCTTCACAACATCACAGGCTCTGACAGTTCATCAGAGAGTGCACACAGGAGAGAAGCCTTACTCCTGCTCTGACTGTGGGACGAGTTTCTCTCTACTGGGCAACTTAAAAATTCATAAACGTATACATACAGGAGAGAAGCCTTACTTCTGCTCTGACTGTGGAAAGAGTTTCTCTCGACTGGACCACTTAGAAAAACATGAACGTATACATACAGGAGAGAAGCCTTACTCCTGCTCTGACTGTGGGGCAAGTTTCTCTCAACTGGGCACCTTAAAACAACATGAACGTATACATACAGGAGAAAAGCCTTACTCCTGCTCTGACTGTGGAAAGAGCTTCACAACATCACAGGCTCTGACAGTTCATCAGAGAACACACACAGGAGAGAAGCCTTACTCCTGCTCTGACTGTGGGAAGAGCTTTTCTCGACTGGGCCACTTAGAAAAACATGAACGTATACATACAGGAGAGAAGCCTTACTCCTGCTCTGACTGTGTGAAATGCTTCAGAACTTCAACTAAGCTAACAGTTCATCAGAGAACACACACAGGAGAGAAGCCTTACTCTTGCTCTGACTGTGGGGCAAGTTTCTCTCAACTGGGCAGCTTAAAACAACATAAACGTGTACACACAGGAGAGAAGCCTTACTCCTGCTCTGACTGTGTGAAATGCTTCACAACATCAACTGAGCTTAAAATACATCAGAGAACACACACAGAAGAGAAGCCTTACTCCTGCTCTGAATGTGGGAAGAGTTTCTCTCGACTGGGCAACTTAAAAACACATGAACTTATACACACAGTAGAGAAGTCTTACTCCTGCTTTGCCTGTGGTAAGAGCTTCACAACAGCAGGGGCTCTGACAATTCATCATCAGAGAGTGCACACAGGAGAGAAGCCTTACTCCTGCTCTGACTGTGGAAAATGCTTCACAACATCATATCAGCTAAAACTTCATCAGAGAACACACACAGGAGAGAAGCCTTACTCCTGCTCTGAATGTTTGAAGAGTTTCTCTCGACTGGGCCACTTAAAACAACATGAACATATACACATAGGAGAGAAGCCTTACTCCTGCTCTGACTGTGTGAAATGCTTCACAACATCAACTGAGCTAAAGGTTCATCAGAGAACACACACAGGAGAGAAGCCTTACTCCTGCTCTGAATGTGGGAAGAGTTTCCCTCAAATGGGCCACTTAAAAAAACATGAACGTATACATACAGGAGAAAAGCCTTACTCCTGCTCTGACTGTGTAAAATGCTTCACAACATCATATCAGCTAAAAGTTCATCAGAGAAAACACACAGGAGAGAAGCCTTACTCCTGCTCTGACTGTGTAAAATGCTTCACAACATCATATCAGCTAAAAGTTCATCAAAGAACACACACAGGATAGAAGCCGTTTTCCTGCTCTGACTGTGGAAAGATTTTCTTTTAAATGGGCCATTTAAAAAGACACCAAGGTAAACAAAGGAGAGATGTCTTACCACTGATCTGACTGTAGAAAATGTTTTAAAACAACAGCTGAGCTAAAAGGTAATCAGAGAACACACACAGGAGAGAATCCTTACTTCTGTTCTTAATATGGCAAGAGTTTCTCCCGATTGGCAACGTAAAAACACACCAACGGTTACACACTGGAGAGAAGACTTACAGTGGGGGGAAATTATTTAGTCAGCCACCAATTGTGCAAGTTCTTCCACTTAAAAAGATGAGAGAGGCCTGTCATTTTCATCATAGGTACACGTCAACTATGACAGACAAATTGAGGAAAAGAAATCCAGAAAATCACATTGTAGGATTTTTAATGAATTTATTTGCAAATTATGGTGGAAAATAAGTATTTGGTCACCTACAAACAAGCAATATGTCTGGCTCAAAATGATCACAAGAACGGTGAGCAAAAATCCCAGAACCACACCGGGGGACCTAGTGAATGACCTGTAGAGAGCTGGGACCAAAGTAACAAAGCCTACCATCAGTAACACACTACGCCGCCAGGGACTCAAATCCTGCAGTGCCAGACGTGTCCCCTGCTTAAGCCAGTACATGTCCAGGCCCGTCTGAAGTTTGCTGGAGTGCATTTGGATGATCCAGAAGAGGATTGGGAGAATGTCATATGGTCAGATGAAACCAAAATATAACTTTTTGGTAAAAACTCAACTCGTCGTGTTTGGAGGACAAAGAATGCTGAGTTCCATCCAAAGAACACCATACCTACTGTGAAGCATGGGGGTGGAAACATCATGCTTTGGGGCTGTTTTTCTGCAAAGGGACCAGGACGACTGATCCGTGTAAAGGAAAGAATGAATGGGGCCATGTATCGTGAGATTTTGAGTGAAAACCTCCTTCCATCAGCAAGGGCATTGAAGATGAAACGTGGCTGGGTCTTTCAGCATGACAATGATCCCAAACACACAGCCCCGGCAACGAAGGAGTGGCTTCGTAAGAAGCATTTCAAGGTCCTGGAGTGGCCTAGCCAGTCTCCAGATCTCAACCCCATAGAAAATCTTTGGAGGGGAGTTGAAAGTCTGTGTTGCCCAGCGACAGCCCCAAAACATCACTGCTCTAGAGGAGATCTGCATGGAGGAATGGGCCAAAATACCAGCAACAGTGTGTGAAAACCTTGTGAAGACTTACAGAAAACGTTTGACCTGTGTCATTGCCAACAAAGGGTATATAACAAAGTATTGAGAAACTTTTGTTATTGACCAAATACTTATTTTCCACCATAATTTGCAAATAAATTCATTAAATATCCTACAATGTGATTTCCTGGATTTTATTTTCTCATTTTGTCTGTCATAGTTGACGTGTACCTATGATGAAAATGACAGGCCTCTCATCTTTTTAAGTGGGAGAACTTGCACAATTGGTGGCTGACTAAATACTTTTTTCCCCCACTGTATTACTGCACTGACTGTGAGACGAGATTCTACAGATTGGGCAATTTAAAAAGACACCAACGTATACATAAGAAGTGGTAGTGGATTGGATCAAATGAAGAAAGCATAGAACACTCTATTGTAATCCTATTGTTTTTCACTGTGAGAGAACTGTGCAGAGGAAAGGGAGTGTTGTAGAATGTTGGCATCTATTTATTTTACTGATCAGTGTTCACCTTGTCAGTTTTGCTGTACCAGGGTATGGAGGAAACCATGAGTACATGCATCCATGCCGTGTGTCAGCATTGCAGGCTGGTGGTGATGGTGTGGGGTGTGTTTTCATGGCACACATTGGGCCCCTTGATATAAGTGGTGCAACATTTGAATGCCACAGGATATCTAAACATAATTGCCAATCAGGTGCATCCCTTCATGGCAATAGTTATCCATCTGCAAATAGATTTTTTTCAGCAGGATTATGCCCCATGCCACAAGACTTGTCCAGGATTGGTTCCACGAACATGACAGTGAATTCAGCTTACTGCAGTGGCCTTCCAAGGCACCAGATCTCCATCCAATTGTGCATCGGATGGAACAAGCTATTCGGAGTAGAGATCCACTCCCAGCCAACCTGCCACAACTGTGGGAAGCATTGCAGTCAACATGGGCCATCATCCCTGTGGAACGCTCTACAAACCTTGGAGAGTCCATGCCTTGACGAATTGAGGCTGTTCTGAGGACAAAGGGGGATGCAACTCAATATTAGGAAGGTGTTCCTAATGTTTTGTACACTCAGTGCCTTTGGAAAGTATTCAGACTCCTCGACTTCTTCCACATTTTGTTAGGTTGTTAGGTTAAAACATTTTCCTCATCAAGCCCTTTTTAGAATTTTTAGCAAATGTATTCAAAATAAAAACCTGAAATACCTTATTTACATAAGTATTCAGACCCTTTGCTATGAGACTTGAAATTAAGCTCCGGTGCATCCTGTTTCCATTAAGGAAACATCCTTGTGATGTTTCAACAACTTGATTGGAGTCCACTTGTGTTAAATTCAATTGATTGGACATGATTTGGAAAGGCACACACCTGTCTATATAAGGTCCCACAGTTGACAGTGCATGTCAGAGCATGGTGGTGGCAGCATCATGCTGTAGGGATGTTTTTCAGTGGCAGTGACTGGGAGACAAGTCAGGATCAAGGGAAAGATAAACGGAGCAAAGTTCATAGAGATCCCTGATGAAAACCTGCTCCAGAGTGCTCAGGACCTCAGACTGGGGCTAAGGTTCACCTTCCAACAGGACAACGACCCTAAGCACACAGCCAAGACAACACAGGAGTGGTCCAGCAGAGCCCGGACTTGAACCCGATCGAACATCTCTGGAGATACCAGAAAATAGCTGTGCAGCGACGCTCCCCATCCAACTTGACAGAGCTTGAGAGGATCTGCAGAGAAGAATGGGAGAAACTCCCCAAATACAGGTGTGTCAAGCTTGTAGCTTCGTACCCAAGAAGACTCAAGGCTGTAATCGCTGCTAAAGGCGCTTCAACAAAGTACTGAGTAAAGGGTCTGAATACTTATGTAAATGTGATATTTAAAGTTTTTTTTTTTCTATTTGCAAAAAATACTGTTTTTTCGTTGTCATTATGTGTGTAGATTGATGAGGGAAAAAACGATGTAATCAATTTTAGAATAAGGCTGTAACGTAACAAAATGTGGAAAAAGTCAAGGGATTTGAATACTTTAGGAATGCACTGTATATCAGATAAAGATGGTGTGATGATCAGTTTTCAGCATTAGTTTGGGTGGATTATTTTATATTACTAAACAACTTTTGTTTAATGATAAACAGGCTATGAATTGACTACTTGTGTTAATTAAATTGTCTTTTAAAACTAGATTCATTATTTTAGTCATTGATTATGAATTTATTTGGATGACTTTATTGAAGTTAATTGATCTGGTGGCAGGTAGCCTAGCGGTTAAGAGTGTTGGGTCAGTAACTGAACGGTCGCTGGTTTGAATCCCGAGCCAACTAGGTGAAAAATCTGTCGTTGTGCCCTTGATCAAGGCAATTAACCCTAATTGGTCCTGTAAGTTGCTCTGGATAAGAGCATCTGCTAAATGACAAAAATGTAATGAAAAATAATGTTTTGTACATTAATTTGTTCTGGGCAACATCTTCTTGTGTATAATTAAATGAAACAAACTGTTTTAAATAGAATAGTTAGTGTCTATATATGAACCAAATTTGATCCCATTTACATTCTCCCAAACAAATGGCCTATACTGTATATACAAGACACAACATGACCTCTTTGTTTACCCTGGCCAGAGGGACAGGGCCATAGTAGGCTAGACTATGTAGCTGATGTTGTTAGTAGGACAACAAAGAGACAGCATTGGCACTCCGATGTGAAGGACAGCTCTTACAAAAATGCACCATGGTAGAAAAATGAACAACAACATTCCATTGTACTATGATGTGTTTTGGGTCACTACCAAGGCAGGAAAATACTATGGCACTGGTGCAAATACCATGGCATTTTCCTGCCACTGTAGTGACCCAATAAACATGATAGTACCGTGGTATCTTTTTCATTGTAATACCATGTCAGGGAAATACCATGGTAGCTGCACCAGTACCATGGTATTTTCCTGACATGGTACTGAACAAAAAACACAGATTTTTGTAAAAAATGATACTAGGCCAAGAAACATGGAGAGAAGAAACTGCCAGATGTGTCATAATAGGACACACATTTGATATGGAACATTGGATACATTCAGCAGGGTGGGAAAAAACACAGTCAAACACGTTTTAAATTTATTGTCGGAAGGGCTGTGGTCACCATTCATGTAATACATTAAATATATACATCAGACGGTATTGGGGAGCTATTTCATAGGGTGTTCACAGGTACATTATTTTCCCATTTCAATCTTATACCAACCGGATTGAATTTACAATATAGGGGGGTTTTGTAACTAGGTTTACTTTTGAAACTTAAGTATATTTAAAAACAAATACTTTTAGACTTTTACTCAAGTAGTATTTCACTGGGTGACTTTCACTTTTACTTAAGTAATTTTCTATTAAGGTATCTTTACTTTTACTCAAGTATGACTATTGGGTACTTTTTCCACCCCCTGCCTACCTGTTCTATTAAAATATATTCATCATATGTCTCCAATGCCAAACCAGTGTGTCTTGTTTGCATCGAAAATGTGGCTGTGTATGAATCTAAGCATGGTACTTTCAGAAGTAGATTTTCCACCCAAGACCTGAGGCCGAAGTCCGACGCAGAAAGGAAGGTAGGCCTAAGGAGTGAACACCCTGTGTGTTTTACAGTGGAGATTTTAGCATGTACATATTTTATTATTATTATTATTTAACCTTTATTTAACTAGGCAGACTAGCTAAAATTCTGTGACAAATGGTTTTAGTAGTCCGACATTGTCACTAATCTGGATTTAGACTGTCTGCTACTTCAGGTCTAAATAGGGGTATAATCTATACCTTGTGACAATGTAGGACTACTGAAACCATTGTAAGACAGACTTTTTGTTAGCCTTTAAGGCGTCAGCATGCTTCCCAGTCGAAACAGTTCGGAAGAGTTTGTGCATATATTATGACAACTTTTGTGAGGTTTTCGTTTTGGACTTTTGGTAAGGTTTTTTTCAGCTGTTCTGGCACACAACATTTTTTCCTCGAGTCAAGCCGAAGTCTGTAGCTGAAGGGGAGGGGGTGATTGGTCAACAGTAGGTATTCTTCAATAAAGTATTTGTCCTTAAATGAGAGACGAGTCTTTTTCATGCAGATTTTTTCATTGAGAAATCCTGCAACAAACATCTTAGTTAAATGTAAAATTGCACCACTAAGATCTCTTCGGCAAAAACATCAACATTAATGACGGATTTCTTGAGTTTTCTGACTATTTTGAGGAAGTGGTTATAGACCCTTTTCCAGTACATGACACACTGACGTCACAAACAGACCGTGACTATAGGACCTAGGCCTTCAGAGGGACCAAAAATCTAACAATAAGTTGAATAATATAATATGCCATTTAGCAGACGCTTTTATCCAAAGCGACTTACAGTCATGCGTGCATTCATATTTTTTTTGTATGGGTGGTCCCGGGGATCGAACCCACTACCTTGGCGTTACAAGCGCCGTGCTCTACCAGCTGAGCTACAGAGGACCACATAAAAAGAACAGAAAACATAGCATCACTTAATACGTCAGACATTATATATTCTGTAGTCGGAACGTTCTAGTGAAGGAGGAGCAATGCTTTTTGATGACATTATGAATGAATCAAACAGGCCGCGCTTCGGGCTGCCGCGCACACAGACAGAACCCGCATGGACACAACATGACACAGAATTTTGAAGATGGCGCCGACAGATATGGCAGCTCTGCTTCTAGCTCCTAAGCAACTTTGCAGTTTTTTGTGTTTTTTGTGTGTTATTTCTTACATTATTTGGCCTGAATTTTTTGTGTGTTATGACATACAGCCGGAAATAACTTTTGGATATGAGAGTGGCAGTAACTCACCTGCCATCACTAGCCGGCTTCCACCCGGTTACGCAACCCTGCAGCTTAGCGGCTACTGCCCTACATATATAGACTTGGAATCACTGGCCACTTTAATAATGAAACACTAGTCACTTTAATAATGTTTACATATTTTTGCTTTGCTCATCTCATATGTATATACTGTATTCTATTCTACTGTATTTTAGTTTATGCCACTCCGACGTTGCTCATCCTAATATTTATATATTTCTTCAATCCATTCTTTTACTTTTAGATTTGAGTGTATTGTGTGTATTGTTGTGAATTCTTAGATACTACTGCACTGTTGGCGCTAGAAACACAAGCATTTCGCTACACCCGCAATAGCATCTGCTAAATATGTATATGTGACCAATACAATTTGATTTGTTTTGAACATAATGCACTGTTTACACAGCTTATGGTAGCCAGCACCACTATCACACTATCACCAATAGAGACAACAACAGTGTCACATCAGATGTGAAAGGCTTGTGGTGCTGAAAGGACAGCAACCGTAATACCTGTGCACTCCATGGCGCTGAAGGAGAGCCAGTTTTGGTCAAACACAGAGACAGGGCTGATAGCCAGGAGACAGCAGACTCACACAGCATCAAATAATGTTAGAGAATAAGTCGCCCATTCACTCCAGTAGGCCCCATGAAGTCAGAACAATACAATAGCACAACCATTTCATTTCCAAAATGAAATTAACAAACCAGCTATCACTTCCCATTGCAAATATATTTTATCACGTTCATCACACTAACTGGTGATACAAAGTTTAAATGCAACAATGTTTTACAGTCATTGTAAGTGAGGACCTGGTGGACCTATTGGGAAACCACACAATCATTTGTCCTTTTTTGGGGCTTGGGCTCATTAAATGTTGTTAATGTAGGGCTCATAAAATGCATTTAATATATGTCTGATCAGGCTCAGGTAGCATCAGGTTTGTATTTTCATGCTGATCAAAGCTCTAATTAAATCCAGACATTTATAAGTGTTTTATAATGCTTTTGAATGACACTTCCGGTTTTGGCGGAAAATACCGGGTTACCCGGGAGAAGAGTGATTTATTCTCGGGATGGAACATTTGTAAAACACCGGGGAAATATTAAACCCTATTGGCATACCAGTTGATTCACAAGACACCAACTAAGTAACTTACATATACGGTATTATTAATAAAGACAGGCTATTTTTACTGTTCATATTATTTGCGTTGATGATGTATTGAAGTCAAGTGGTTCAACATTCAAATGTAGTTGGATGGACCACACAGGACTGCTTGGAAAACGCGACGGTCGGTGGAACACTTGCGCCACCAAGTGGACAATTGCTTCAGTTCCCTTGTGGCATCAACGCTACTAGAGATATGTGATATAAGATCAAATGTTATGTCAATATTATTATCTCTAAATTGATTCCCCCACCCGTATTTCATATATTATTATTCCGATTTAGCTGTTAATCTGGATTTAATTTACAAACACTTTCTGTCATTTCCGATTGGAGGTCAGATGACCACGTGACTTCCGATCCTACCAATTTGTTACTTTGTAACAGTCAAAAGTGGTTATTCCCAACGTTGATCAACTCCCAATCTATGACACGATTTTCTTTAAATCATTATCTTTGATATTTGGCGGACAGTTTACAGAGCTACGTTTTGTGTAAACGTCATCGAATATGACGTGCCCGAGAACGGGACCTTCCTCCCGAAAGCATTGCGGTATCGCTTCTCGGCCTTTAGGCTAAGATCAAGATCAAGTGCAGTACCAAGGAGATCCTGAAGGTGGAGCGATGTCGTCATCGTCCACGTCACAGTCGGCAGCCGCCGGACTGAAGAACACGCTGCGTTTTCAATGGACTGGAAAAGAAAAGTTGATGGAAAGAGTTAATTTTGGAAAGGACGTTCTTTTTGGACCTCTACGCCTGACAGCAGACGATGTGCACTGTCTGCAACAAAACACACCGGAGAAGTTTTATGATGTGTCGTTCTACACCATCACCAGGCTGGAGGAGGTGAGAGGGCTCTTCCGAGCGAACTCGACAGCACCCGCCCTCAGTAGCTTTCAAGTTGAGTCCCTGTGCAGGCACAATCTGAGGGTGCTAACGGTGCACATGTTCAACCCCTGGGTCACTGAAGAAACGCTAGTGTGCTACCTCAGCCGGTATGTGACCATCTTGCCAGGAGTGAGAGACATTAAAGACGCCCTAGGCATCTGGACAGGGAAGAGGCAGTTTCGCGTGCTGCTAAAGGAAGACGAGAGCGGCCATGATGGCTACCTCCATCCTCCCGCGTCTTTTTCTATCGGTGCAGACAGGGGTTACCTCATGTATGCTGGGCAGCCTCGTTTTTGCAGGAAGTGCAGCACGTACGGGCACCTCGCTGATGCCTGCACCCAGACAAGGTGCAGAAACTGTGGGACCCTCGGCCATGTAATGAGGGATTGCACCGTGCTTAAGCGCTGCAGTCTGTGCAGCTCAGAGGAGCACCTGTTCCGTCACTGCCCAAAGGCAGCCCCCTCCTACGCCAGAGCGGTGAGCGGGAAAAGAGCAGATGAGGGAAAAGTTATAGAGCTACGCGCTATTGAGGAGGTCGTGAAGGAGCTAGTGATGGAGAGAGAACTGCGAGAGTCTGAGGAGAGCGGGAGTGAGGCGCCATCATCACCTCATGAGGAGAGCGGAGCGGGGGACAGGAGCTGGAGCAAGCAAATGGAGGAGGCTACGGGAGAGCCCACCGCGCCCTCTGCTCCGGAGAGCTGGACCACGGTGGGAGAGAGGAGGAAGTGCTCTGTCAAGAGGAAGCAGATGAGCCCTGTTTCCCCACTCATCGGCATGGAGGCGACGGAGGAGTCCGCCCTGGGGGGGAATCGTTTCAGTTGTTTTGCAAGCGGGGAGTCTGAGGAGAAAAGCGCGGGAAACCCGGGCAGCGCAGAGGAGACTCTGCTTTCCCTGTCAGGCGCGAGCTCTACCGACAGCAGCGGTCTCGCACCCAGCGGTGTTCCAGCACCCACACTGACTGAGGAGGAAAGTGTTTTCCCGACCCCTATCTTTGTGGACAGTCCTCCCCCGGGGGACCACCGTTTCCCAGACAGGCCTCCTAACGAGGAACTGTACTTAAAGTGAGTCTGGAAATTCATGTCATATTTAGATAGTTGTCTGCTTCCCTCCTTTCCCCATGTCGTCCCTTTTGAACATAGCTAGCATAAACGCTAGAGGGCTTAGGAACCCCGTTAAAAGGGCGACTGTTTTTTCCCATTTGTCCTCCATTTGCTTCTCTGTGTGTTTTTTTACAAGAAGTACATTTAAAAGATCAAAATGATGTGGAGAGATTTACGAGGGAATGGGTTCAGGGAGAGTCAAGGTGGAGTGTTGGCGGGGTGCATTCTACAGGGGTTGGTGTTCTATGTGGAAATAGGGATTTAAAAATAGTGGGAAGTTTTTCGGCAGTACACGGGAGGGTTTTAATAGTAGATATTGATTGGAGGGGTAAATGTCTTCGGTTAATTAATGTATATGCACCATCGACACCCAAGGAAAGGAGGGAAATGCTGAACAACCTAGACGCTATTTTTATGACAAACAGACAGGTTATAATGGGGGGAGATTTTAATGTATCATATGACCGGGGTAATCTGGGCGGGCATCTTGTAAAAAACCTAATAGAGAAATATAATTTGATTGATACTTATAGAGTGGCGCATGCAAATGATCCCGGTTTCACCTGGGGAAACAGCAGGGGCGCGAGGAGCCGCATAGATTATGTGTTTGTTCCGCGTGGACTCGGTGTGTCCTCTGCACGCGTCACTCCGGTTTTTTATTCTGACCACAGTTGCCTGTCTGTGACAGTAGAATTAAAAACAATTGAATTTGGAAAAGGATATTGGAAAATTAATAATGGTATTTTACATGACAAAACATTTGAGACTAGATTTAGGTATTTTTTCCAGGGCTGTGTAACCATGAAATCATTTTATTCTACTGTCATAGACTGGTGGGAGAGCACAAAATTACGAATCAAGATTTTTATTCAGAATTATTGCAAAGATAAAGCACGTAATAAATACAAAGATTTTTATAAGTTGCAGAACGAACTAGAAGATCTGCACATCCAAGGTAATTTGAATGGTGGTGGTTTAGATAAAGACACATTGTGTAACCTGCAGAAAAAGCAGCAGGCCTTTTTTGAAAAGAAAGCTCGAGATTTCATGTTTAAAAGTCAACAAGATAAATGGGATAATGATGAGAAGTGCTCTGCATATTTTTTCAAACAAATTAAGTCACGGGGAAAGAGGAGGACCATTTCGGCTTTATTGAATCTAGACGGGGAGACGGTTGAGGATGGAGATGGCATGCTTGGTGTCGCTACCCAGCACTTTTCTCAGCTATTCCAAAAGCAAACAATTAATTATGAGAAGGGGACTACTTTTTTAAAATGTGTGGATGTGCAGATACCTTTAGATATTAGAGACCAATTAGAAGGGGAATTGAATTTAGATGAAATATATATGGCACTAAAGAGCATGAAAGATAACAAAGTACCAGGAGTGGATGGGCTCTCTAAAGAGTTTTACATAGTTTTTTGGGATTTAATTGGATGTCATCTTTTGGAAGTATTTAGAGTTATTTTTGTTTTGGAGCATATGGGAGGTTCAATGTGCGAGGGGGTAATCTCGCTACTTTACAAAAAGGGAGACCCCAAGACACTAGCAAATTGGAGACCTTTAACAATGTTGTGTGTAGATTATAAATTATTAAGTAAAGCCATAACTAATCGTCTGTCTTCTGCCATGGCATATGTTGTTGGTTTAGACCAAACATGTGGTGTGGTAGGGAGAAAGTTAACCTGGAACTTGCAATTGCACAGAGACGTTCAAGCATATTTAGAGGAAAGGCACCTGCCAGCTATTACTGTAAATTTGGACCAGGAAAAAGCCTTTGACATGGTAAACCATGAGTTTATGTTTAGAGTTCTGAAAAAATGTGGTTTTGGAAAGAATTTTATGAAATGGGTAAAAATTCTTTATAGTAATGTGGGAAGCAGAGTAAATATTAATGGGAATATTGGAAATGTAATCAAGCAATTACGAGGTGTCAGACAGGGGTACCCTCTCTCTGCGCTATTGTATGTTTTATATATTGAACCTTTCGCATGTGCAATTAGGACAAATTACAACATCAAAGGCATTATATTACCTGGAGGGGATATTCTAAAAATTTCACAATACGCGGACGACACCATTTTATATTTACAAGACGACCTGAGCTTGAAAGAGGTTATCAAAGTCATTGATGAGTTCTCTGTTGCCTCCGGGTCTAGGATTAACAAGAATAAAACAGAAATAAAATATATGGGACAGTGGAAATGGAGATCTGATCAGTTATGTGGTTTGACTGTGTGCACAGGACCAATGGTAGTGCTCGGGATATCTTTCGGAAATGAAATTAAAGATGACATGGTTAATTGGAAAGAAAAACTACTTTCGCTTAATAAAAGATTGGGACTGTGGAAAGTGAGGCGACTATCTTTTAGTGGCAAGGTGTTAGTGCTGAAGGCGGACATTCTGCCTTCATTACTCCACCTTGCATATGTGTTTCCCATGCCGGTGTCTCTAAGGAAAATGTTCATACGTGTACTGTTTAATTTCTTTTGGGGGGATATGAGTACATCCGGAGAGATCGGATGTACCAGCCTATAGAGGCTGGTGGAAGGGATTTCCCTCATATTCCTCTCAAACTAGATGCGTTGTTCTACTCAAACGTTTGTTGTCTTTTGTCGTCTTCTGTACACAAATGTAATATATTAATCAAATTCTGGCTGTCCATACCGTTAAGGTTTATGGTGGAGTGGGATAATAGTAAGCCAAAAGCTGAAATTATCCCATTACATTTTAAGAAAATAGTTGAATGGGCAAGGAAAAACCCTGTCTGCAAAGTAAAAGAAAATGTAATCAACCACAGACTGCTATATGTGAAATTGATAGAAAATTGTTGTCCTAGAGACCGATTACCAATATCACCTTCCACCTGGCTACGGGCACAATTAAAAGGTTTAGACAACAGACTGAAAGATTTTAATTGGCTTGTTTTACACAGACGTCTTCCGGTCCGTTCAACATTATATGATCATAATTTGACCCTGAATAAATTTTGTCCCAGGGACAACTGTTTCGCAATTGAAACAATTCCCCATGTTTTATGGGAATGCTCTTTTGCCCAAATAGTTTGGAAGAAAATTAAAATAGATTTTAATATTTTAAAAAACATAGATTATGAAGGGGTAGCCAAATTTGAACTAAAAAATGTGGAAAAGGTGCAATTATTAGAATTAGTGACTCTGGTGTCCCTTATCAAGACCAAACTTTGGGAGGCCAGATGTGGTGCGGTCAATGACACCCTCAAGTGGTCACCGACGGGATTGGTTAAATTTATAAAACAAGAAATTTGGAAAAACATACAATTCGAAATAGATAAATGGGGCATCACATCTGTTAAACATAGATGGAAAGGGATATACCCTTCTTTGTAAACGTTTTTTATAGCCTATATATAGGCCTATGTATAACTGTATTCTGTCATGTAA